>NC_091957.1:15658116-15693116 GCF_031021105.1 Erythrolamprus reginae
TGAGATAATCTGGTCCGGTGCCATGAAGGGCTTTATAGGTCATAACCAACACTTTGAATTGTGATCGGAAACTGATCGGCAACCAATGCAGACTGCGGAGTGTTGGTATAACATGGGCATATGGTATATTGGACAAAATAAATAAATAAATAAAATAAATAAAAACGTGTTCTCCAAAACACCTGAAGGCGAAACAAGCAGCCACGAGGGATGGAAACTAACCAAGGAGTGAAACAACCTGGAACCAAGGAGAAATTTCCTGACAGTGAGAACCAATTAACCAGTTTTGCCACCTGAAGTTGTAGGTGCTCCAACCCCCTGGATGTTTTTAACAGAAGAGCTTGCATTAATTTTGACTTCTCTTTCCAGGCTGCATTAATAAATACGAATGGGACGGAGCCAAGTCCAGAATGTTATGAAGGCATGAAGTAATGCACACACCATCCACCCTGCTTAAAAGAGCAGCCATGCACGCTCGTTTAATAAGATTAATGCTTCCCTCGCTGTCGGATAAGAGAGGACAAGGGTTCTCGGGCAGAGTGCCCAGTATCATATGTTGGGGCGCTCCACCAGGGCAGAAATCCAGCCCGCCTGCTTGCTACAGCTTCGCTATGTGCCCAGAAAATTAAGAATGGATCTCCAGGTTTTAATATGCTGGAGTGGGAGGAGGAAAAAGCTGGAATCTCCAGCTTTTAATATATTGGAAAGAAGGAGGGGGGGGGGGGAATGGAGAAATGGTCTTTTAGCAGCAAAGGGAGATGAGCTTTCGGAAAAAAGAAAATATAGCCACTTATCCAAGAAGCGAACGGCAAGCAGGATAGTCCAGGCCGAATTGCAATGGCCATAAATGCTAAATCCCCCTTTTTTTCTTCGATTAGAGCACATTTTCCCTGTTAACATGGTTGTAGAAGCACCTTTTAAAGGTCATAGCTATAAACAACATTAGGGATTAGATGTTTGGCTTCTTTCTTCTTTTCTTATCCCTTCAGCAGGGGTTTTTGGGGCGGTGGGGGGAGAAAATGGGCTTTTTGTACTGAGCAGGGGTGTGTGTGGAGTAGATGATTCCTTCCTTCTTTCTTTCTTAATGTCTACCTATCTATTTAGTGTCTTCCTTCCTTTCTTCCTTCCTTCCTCCCTCTCTCCCTGCCTCCCTTCTTCTAACCTTCATTCCTCCCTTCTTTCTTCTAACCCTTCCTTCCTTTCTTTCCTCCCTCCCTCCCTTCTTCTAACCTTCATTCCTCCCTTCCTTCTTCTAACCCTTCCTTCCTTCCTTTCTTTCCTCCCTTCCTCCCTCCCTCTCTGCCTCCCTTCTTCTAACCTTCATTCCTCCCTTCCTTCTTCTAACCCTTCCTTCTTTCCTCCCTCCCTCCCTTCTTCTAACCTTCATTCCTCCCTTCCTTCTTCTAACTCTTCTTTCCTTCCTTTCCTTCCTTCCTCCCTCCCTCCCTCCCTTCTTCTAACCTTCATTCCTCCCTTCCTTCTTCTAACCCTTCCTTCCTTCCTTTCCTCCCTCCCTCCCTTCTTCTAACCTTCATTCCTCCCTTCCTTCTTCTAACCCTTCCTTCTTTCCTCCCTCCCTCCCTTCTTTAACCTTCATTCCTCCCTTCCTTCTTCTAACTCTTCCTTCCTTCCTTTCCTTCCTTTCCTTCCTTCTTTCCTCCCTCCCTCCCTTCTTCTAACCTTCATTCCTCCCTTCCTTCTTCTAACCCTTCCTTCCTTCCTTCCTTTCCTCCCTCCCTCCCTCTCTGCCTCCCTTCTTCTAACCTTCATTCCTCCCTTCCTTCTTCTAACCCTTCCTTCTTTCCTCCCTCCCTCCCTTCTTTTAACCTTCATTCCTCCCTTCCTTCTTCTAACTCTTCCTCCCTCCCTCCCTGCCTCCCTTCTTCTAACCTTCATTCCTCCCTTCCTTCTTCTAACCCTTCCTTCTTTCCTCCCTCCCTCCCTTCTTCTAACCTTCATTCCTCCCTTCCTTCTTCTAACTCTTCTTTCCTTCCTTTCCTTCCTTCCTTCCTCCCTCCCTCCCTTCTTCTAACCTTCATTCCTCCCTTCCTTCTTCTAACCCTTCCTTCCTTCCTTTCCTCCCTCCCTCCCTTCTTCTAACCTTCATTCCTCCCTTCCTTCTTCTAACCCTTCCTTCTTTCCTCCCTCCCTCCCTTCTTTTAACCTTCATTCCTCCCTTCCTTCTTCTAACTCTTCCTTCCTTCCTTTCCTTCCTTTCCTTCCTTCTTTCCTCCCTCCCTCCCTTCTTCTAACCTTCATTCCTCCCTTCCTTCTTCTAACCCTTCCTTCCTTCCTTTCCTCCCTCCCTCCCTCTCTGCCTCCCTTCTTCTAACCTTCATTCCTCCCTTCCTTCTTCTAACCCTTCCTTCTTTCCTCCCTCCCTCCCTTCTTTTAACCTTCATTCCTCCCTTCCTTCTTCTAACTCTTCCTCCCTCCCTCCCTGCCTCCCTTCTTCTAACCTTCATTCCTCCCTTCCTTCTTCTAACCCTTCCTTCTTTCCTCCCTCCCTCCCTTCTTCTAACCTTCATTCCTCCCTTCCTTCTTCTAACTCTTCTTTCCTTCCTTTCCTTCCTTCCTTCCTCCCTCCCTCCCTTCTTCTAACCTTCATTCCTCCCTTCCTTCTTCTAACCCTTCCTTCCTTCCTTTCCTCCCTCCCTCCCTTCTTCTAACCTTCATTCCTCCCTTCCTTCTTCTAACCCTTCCTTCTTTCCTCCCTCCCTCCCTTCTTTTAACCTTCATTCCTCCCTTCCTTCTTCTAACTCTTCCTTCCTTCCTTTCCTTCCTTTCCTTCCTTCTTTCCTCCCTCCCTCCCTTCTTCTAACCTTCATTCCTCCCTTCCTTCTTCTAACCCTTCCTTCCTTCCTTCCTTTCCTCCCTCCCTCCCTCTCTGCCTCCCTTCTTCTAACCTTCATTCCTCCCTTCCTTCTTCTAACCCTTCCTTCTTTCCTCCCTCCCTCCCTTCTTTTAACCTTCATTCCTCCCTTCCTTCTTCTAACTCTTCCTCCCTCCCTCCCTGCCTCCCTTCTTCTAACCTTCATTCCTCCCTTCCTTCTTCTAACCCTTCCTTCCTTCTTTCTTTTCTTTCCTTCCTTCCTTCCTGTTTTGATTTGGCTTCCCTCAGGGAGAAACCCAAGCTGGATGGATGTTTGCAAACGCCCCCCAAAGACAAATTTTGAGGGGTGAAGGTCAGCCCCCAGACGAGGAACGGAGAGGAAGAATGTGGGCCGTGTGTTCACGAATTCACCTCCAGCTGGAGAGGCAGGTGATGTCCTTAGTTGCCAGGAGGAATTAGTGATTAAATTAGGAAATATTGCCACCAATTAGAGCTCTCTTTTTCACGCTGGCTCCCTTTTTCCCCAGCTCTGCGTCTCTCTCTTCCCCTGTCCAATTCTGTATCATGTTGTATACTGTTCTATTATTGTTGTTAGCCGCCCCGAGTCTCCAGAGAGGGGCGGCATACAAATCCAATAAAATCAAATCAAATCAAATCAATCAAATCAAATTGAGTCAAAGCTCACCCCAATATTTGTGCGTGTTTTCAGCTGCAGTTATTATACATGCACTCCTCAATTTTATTTTTTATTTATTGCATTTATATGCCGCTCACTCCGAAACAGACTCTGAGTGGCTAACAACAGTTATAAATAAAATACAAGTAAAAAACAATAAAAGCATCACTGAAATCACATATGTAGAATTGAATGTTTTTTAGTTTTTAAATTAGTTTTAATATTGGATTTGTATCATATTGTCCTTGGAGAGGGGCGGCATACAAATCTAATAAATTGTTGGTTGTTGTTGTTGTTGTTGTTATTATTATTATTATTATTATTATTATTATTTATCATCATCATCATAGAACCATACTTGCTAATAATCAATCCTAATTTCAGGCCTGCTGGAAAAGCCAGGTTTTAACAGCTTTCTGGAAAGCCGGTAGGGAGTGCGAATCTCTGGGGGCGGTTGAATCCATTGGAGCCGCCACAGAGAAGGCTCTTCCCCGAGGTCCCGCCAACCGACACTGTTTGACGGATGGGACCTGGAGAAGGCCGACCATTACTGACTGCAGCGAGGTGTGAGGGAGGAGGTGGTCCTGTAGTTTGGCCTTCAGCCATTTAGGGCTTTAAAGGTAATAGCCAACACCTTGAGTTGTGTTCGGAGACTGACTGGCAACCAATGCAGCTCGTGTAGAGATGGAGTAATATGGGTGTACCCGTTATTGCACGCGCCGCTGCATTTTGCACCAGTTGGAGTCTCTGAACACTCTTCAAGGGTAGCCCCATAGAGAGCGCATTGCAATAGTCAAGATGAGAGGTGATGAGGGCGTGAGCGACTGTGCGGAGTGCCTCCTGGTCAAGGTAGGGCCGCAACTGGTAAAGAAGATGAACTTGCGTAAAAGACCCCCAAGCTGCCCACAATCTAAATTTATGACCACAACCGGAAGCAGAATTTCTGTGGCCGAGCAAGATGGTTGTTAAGCAAAGATGGTTGTTGGTGGGACTTCGGGGAAGAGCCTTCTCTGTGGCAGCTCCGATCCTACGGATTCGACTGCCCCCATAGATTCGCACTATTTTACATCCTCTTTTTGCCCCGGTGGTTAAGGAAACCACTGCAGTTTGTGGACGTTAAGTGAAACTTTCTTCATCAGAAGGGGGATCTTGTGACCCCGGGGTACTGCAACCGTCATAAATACGGGTCAATTGCCAAGCACATGAATACTGATCACGTGACCATGGGAATGCAAAGACAGTCGTAAGTGTGGGGGACCGGTAGCAAGTCACTTTTTTTCAGTGCCGTCATAACTTTGAATTGCTGCTAAGCAAACGAGGACTGCAACCGTTTTTGCAGTCTATCCATTTGCAAAAACTCAAGTCTAATAGTAGAGAAGTCTCCTCCAACTAAGCCGGAATCATTTTCTTGACAAAACTTTGACATTGTTTTTTGTTGAAGTCAGGTTACGCTCCTCAATCGAAAGTGCTCAGGTGCTGCTATCACTCCTGTTATTTTATTCTGACATTCTCCATTAGTCTGTTATTCTCCGTCATTCTGTTATTCCTCCTTGAAAAACCCACGTTGGTTTCTTCCAAGCCATGCATTGATTCCCACCGACTTTCCAAGGAGGTTTTCAAGCAAAGATTGGACAACCATTCGGCTGGAATGCAATAAGGTCTCCCGCCGGAGCAAGGAATTGGACTAGAAGACCTCCAAGGTCCCTTCTAGCCTTAGGACTCTACGATTCTATTAATGGCCACTGTTCAGTGATGGGCCAATGTGCTGGCATCTTTTCGCTACCCGTAGTCCCCAAAGCCATTGCACCCACTTTGTGGAGCTATCCGTGGTCCTGAAAGACACTACAGCTACTTGTGGAGCTATCCATGGTCCTGAAAGACACCACAGCTACTTGTGGAGCTATCCATGGTCCTGAAAAGCCAACTATGGCATAGCAGCTAGTTCTTGATTTAGAATTCAGCCCAAAGATCCTGTTGCTAAGCAAGACAGTTGTTAATTGAGCTTTGCCAAACTTTATGGCCTTTCTTGCCACTGTTTTAAGTGAATCAGTGCAGATTGTTCAGTTAGGAATACAGTTGTTAAGTGAATCTGGCTCCGCCCTTGACTTCATTGATCAGAAGGTCGCAAAAGGAAATAATGTGACCTTGGGAGCCCATGACCATCATAAATATGAGTCCGTTGCCGAGTGCCTGAATTGTGATCACATGACCATGGGGATGCTGCAACGGTCATGGGTGTGAAAAAATGACCATAAGTCACTTTATTCAAAGTCATAACTTTGAACGGCCACTAAATGCATTGTTGTAAGTTGAGGACTACCTATACCCGCAGGGCTCTCCATGGTCCTTGAACGTCAGTGCCATAACCCACCCCAAACTCAGTTTGCACCAAGCCCAGTCAATCGTGGTTTCCAAAATAAACCAAGTTTGTCCAACTGCTTCCAGCAAGGGGAAAAAGGCTACTTAAAAACCCTTTGCTTCCAGCCAGCTTTTATTTCTTTTCGGAGATGTGGGGTTGTTTTTTTGGGGGAGTTTTGCAGTGTTGTGTGCAAACCTTGAGCTCTTCTATCCCTTGGCAACCCCCCTTCTTCTCCTCCTCCCCCTCCCACCTGTGCAAACCCTGTTCCGACTTCTCCAAGTGGGTTCCTTTTCTTCCAGCCAAGGTGGGCAGCTGGGAGGAAAAAGCTCCTCTCAACTGGGGCAGGAGATTTATTTCAACATGTGCAAACAGATGCTTTCAACCCTGGGAGGAGGTGCAGCTCTCTCCTCTCGGTGCCCCATACTGGGGAGGGGGAGGCACACGAGAGCGGAGCACCTGCCTACCTGCTTCGAATGATTCCCGGGGCCAAACAGAAGATGGTTTCTATAGTAATCCTTCTCCAGAACAGGGTCAGCTCCCACGAAGGAGGAATCCATCTCCCCAGCTTCCTTGCCATCTGGGGCTCCCAAGGCATTGTGGGGTCTTCCAACACGGCATCATGCTGGAAAGCATGGGGGGGGAGGTCCCTGCTTTGGGGGGGCCTGCAAAGCCAAACTCCCACCCCTCCCTCCCTCATTTTCATTGCTCGCTCTCAGCTGCAGAGAAAAAAAACACCTCCCACTCTCTTTCTAAAATTCCAAAATATCTTGTTTTTGCCCAGAGGCAGAACAGAGGAAATTTAGCCTACTGTAGTATGAGCAGGTAGTCCTCAATTTGTGGCTAGAACTGGGAGCAGAATTTCCGTCACTAAGTGAGGAGGTGCTCGATTTTGCAGATAGTTCTTGAACTTGCGACCACAATGGAGCCCGGAGTTTAGGTCGCTAAGGAATAGAGTGAGTTTTGCTCTCCCCACCCCCGCCAGTAACAACCTTTCTTGTCACCGTTGGTAAGTGAACCCCTGCAGTTTCTGAAGTTAACAACATGGTCGTTAAGTGAATCCGGCTTCTCCATTGACTTTGCTGGGTGGAAGGATGCAAAAGTTGACCTTAGAGATCTTCTAGTCTAACCCCCTGCTCAAGTAGGACACCCTAGCTAGACCATTCCAGTCAAGATAGAATTCTTTTTTAAAAAAATAAATTTTATTGATTTTCATAAAATGAACAAACAGACAAACATACATTTAACACAAAAAATGGGGTTGAATTTTCCCTGCTTATTTCAAAAGTACAAATTTGAATACAGAAAAAAGAATACATATTTAAAATTCAATTCATTGTTGTAAATATAAAGAAATAATTTGTTTAAACTTTTCATAATAATTCTTCATATATAAACTAATTCTAATATACTTCTAAGATTTACATGTTATATTAAAATTAGTTAGAATATGATTTTAGAAGTATATTAGAATATGATTTTAGAAGTATACAAGATAGAATTCTTTATTGGCCAAGTGTGATTGAAGTCACAAGGGATTTGTCTTTGGTGCAGATGCTCTCAGTGTGCATAAAAGAAAATATAGATTTGTCAAGAATTATGAGGTCTGTTGTGCCAGCACTTAATGAATGTCATAGGGGTCAAGTTGTCTTGATGGGCAGTGCTCTGTAGTGATGTTTTGAGAGTAGGAGTTGAAGCAGTTTGTGTCCAGGATGTGGGGGGTCAGTCAATATTGTCACCACCCTCTTTTTGACTCATGCAGTATACAGGTCTTCAATGGAAGGCAGGTTGGCAGCCATTGTTTGTTCTGCAGTTCTGATTCTCCTCTCAAGTCTGTGTCGGTCTTGTTGGGTTGCAGAACCGAACCAGGCAGTGATAGAGGTGCAGAGGACAGACTCAAGTGATTCCTCTGTAGAACTGGATCAGCAGCTCCTGGGGCAGTATGAGCTTCCTGAGCTGGCGCAGAAAGAACATTCGAAGTTGGCTGTCCAATCCCTTCTTGAGAAACTCTAGTGCTGATTGTGTTGTGCCTCACATTGAGTGTGGTCTTTTGGATGGAGATTTGACTACATGTAGTCCTCAACTTACAACAGTTCATTTGGTGACCATTCAAAATTACCACGGTGCTGGAAAAAGCAACTTATGACCATTTTTCACACTTACCACTGCTACAGCATCCCCGTGATCACGTGATAAAAATCCAGACACGTGTCCACTGACTCATATTTATGACCGTTGCTGCATCCCTGGGTCATGTGATCACCTTTGGCCTTCTTCTGACAAGCAAAGTCAACGGGGGAGCTGGCTTCACTTAGCAACTGTTGTGTTTAGCTCTGGCCCAGCTCCTGCCCCAAGGACTGTGGATGTGGGGGAGACATCCACATGCTGCAGGCCTGTTTTGCCCCCGGTGGCATCTGCTGATGAAGGCTCCTCTGACCAAGAAGACATGAGTGACAGGGAGGAGGAGAGTGTGACAGACAGCTCAGAAGGAGATCAATTATCTAGCTCCTCCTTGGATTCAGAACAAGAGTTAATGATACAGCCACGCATGCGGAGAGCGATGCATAGGCAACAGCAACTGAGAGATTATTATCAAAGAAAATGAGGCCACCTGTGGTTGGGTGGGGCTGTGGTAATTAGTGAGGCTGCTATAAATAGCAGCCTGTGGGTTTGGGCATTGTGGAGGATTATCTGATTGTTGTGTTTCATGCCTGCTTTGCTGACTTTGATCTTTGTGTGCTGATTTTTCCCCACTTTGAAACTAAACCAGAGCAAAGTGTGTTTCACTTTGTGAAAGAAGGACTGTGAATTGCCTCACAGCTGCAAGCTAAGTATCACAGAACTGATAAGGGACTTGTACAAATTACCAGTTTGTTTGGAGAGAAGTGCTCTTTGCTGTACAAAAAGAGTGCTCTGTTTATTTGCATTTTCGGTATAAAGAACATTGTTTTGAATTTTCAAACGTGTGTGTGTCTGAAATTGTATCTGTGCATTTTTGGGAGGATTCTACCAGAACAGCAACCATTTGACTAACTTAACAACTGCAAGGATTCACTTTAAAAAAATATGTATCCAGAAAAGTCGTATAATGGGGCAAAATGACACATTTCTCTCTTAGCAACCTAAACTCTGGGCTCAGTTGTGATCGTAAGTCGAGGACCGCCTGAATATCCTGCATCTGAGCCTCTTTCTCCTTACTCAGTGGTGGAGTGGGGGTAGGTGGGAAATCCATGCTACTTCTCAAGGCCCCGTCCCTCATGGCCATTCTGACCGTGATGAGCTCGTATTTCTTTTCATAAGGAGAAGCAGAGGAGAGGAAATATACTGTGCAAATCAAAGACAAACAGCTATGGCGTTAGCCATGAGAGATGCTGATTTATGGCGGTTTCCATCCTGGCTTGAAATCAACAGCGGCTCCCTGGGCAGACTCGAAAGCAAAACAAAAAGGATTTCGAAAACAGAGGAGGCTCAAAATGGGTTTTCTCCCAGCAGTTGGACTTTTTTTCTGAGCTCAGTTTTCCTATGCAAAAATCTAGGATGTCTCTATATATACAGTATATCCCTTCTGGAAAATCTGGGCTTTAAAAGCATTCCTCTCCCCGGGTCTGTTTCTCTGGATCCTGACATGCTTGTGATCTACGATTCTGAGGGTGGAAATGTAGGGCCTGGAAGGGACTTGGGGGTCGAGAGGAGCCATCAGGGATGTCAGCCTCACCGACAACATGACATGAATTACAGCTGGGCTGCTGAGAGGGGAGGGGTGGGTCAGCCTCCTGAAATAGGGGGGATAAGCTGGGGGTAGATGAGCCTCCTGTCTCTGTCTGTCTATCAGCTGTCTATTCTCTCTCTCCCTCTCATCTCTCTTTTTCTATCTATCACTGTGCAATTTATCTATATCCATCCATCCTCTCTCTCTCTCTTTTCCAATCCTGTGTCTAACATCTATCATCTATCTCTGTCTGTCTGTCTGACTATCTATACCTACCTACCTATCATCTCTTTCTTATCTTTCTTTATCATCTATCAATCTCTCTCTCATCTCTTTCTTCTATCCATCCCTCATACATTATCCCTCATACATATTCATCCATCCATCTACCATCCGTCCATCCACCATCCATCTGTCCATCCATCCACCCATCCACCATCCATCCATCACCCATCATCCATCCATCCATCCACCATCCATCATCATCCATCGTCAACCATCCATATCCATATCCATTTATTTATTTATTATTTATTTATTATTTAGATTTGTATGACGCCCCTCTCCGCAGACTCGGGGCGGCTCACAACAGAATAAAAACAATTTATAACAAATCCAAATATAATTTAAGATATTTTAAAAAACCCGGTTTGATTTTAAAAAACCCATTTACTAAACAAACATACATACAAACATACCATGTATAAATTGTATAAGCCCGGGGGAGATGTCTCAGTTCCCCCATGCCTGACGACAAAGGTGGGTTTTAAGGAGCTTACAAAAGGCAAGGAGAGTCGGGGCAGTTCTAATCTCTGGGGGGAGTTGGTTCCAGAGAGTCGGGGCCGCCACAGAGAAGGCTCTTCCCCTGGGGCCCGCCAACCGACATTGTTTAGTTGACGGGACCCGGAGAAGGCCCACTCTGTGGGACCTAATCAGTCACTGGGATTCGTGCGGCAGAAGGCGGTCTCGGAGATATTCTGGTCCACTGCCATGTAGGGCTTTAAAGGTCATAACCAACACTTTGAATTGTGACCGGAAACTGATCGGCAACCAATGCAAACTGCGGAGTGTTGGTGAAACATGGGCATACCTAGGTAAGCCCATGACTGCTCTCGCAGCTGCATTCTGCACGATCTGAAGTTTCCGAACACTTTTCAAAGGTAGTCCCATGTAGAGAGCATTATAGTAGTCGAACCTTGAGGTGATGAGGGCATGAGTGACTGTGAGCAGTGAGTCCTGGTCCAAATAGGGCTGCAACTGGTGCACCAGGCGGACCTGGGCAAACGCCCCCCTCGCCACAGCTGAAAGATGGTTTTCTAATGTGAGCTGTGGATCGAGGAGGAAGCCCAAGTTGCGAACCCTCTCCGAGGGGGTCAATAATTCCCCCCCCAGGGTGATGGACGGACAGATGGAATTGTCCTTGGGAGGCAGAACCCACAGCCACTCCGTCTTATCCGGGTTGAGTTTGAGTCTGTTGACACCCATCCAGGAACCAACAGCCTCCAGACACCGGCACATCACTTCCACTGCTTCGTTGACTGGACATGGGGTGGAGATGTACAACTGGGTATCATCCATGTACTGATGATACCTCACCCCATGCCCTTGGATGATCTCACCCAGTGGTTTCATGTAGATATTGAATAGCAGGGGGGAGAGGACCGACCCCTGAGGCACCCCACAAGGGAGAGACCTCGGGGTCGACCTCTGACCCCCCACTAACACCGACTGCGACCTACCGGAGAGGTAGGAGGAGAACCACTGGAGAACAGTGCCTCCCACCCCCACCCCGTCCAGCCGGTGCAGAAGGATACCATGGTCGATGGTATCGAAAGCCGCTGAGAGGTCAAGAAGCACCAGGACAGAGGATAAACCCCTGTCCCGGGCCCGCCAGAGATCATCCATCATCCATCCATCCATCCATCCATCCATCCATCCATCCACCATCCATCCACCATCCATCCATCCACCATCCATCATCATCTATCGTCAACCATCCATATCCAGCTACCACCCACCCACCCATCCACCCACCCACCCACCTATCTATTTATGTCTCTCACCTTTTCTCTCTCTATATATCTGTATCATCTCTCTCTCCCCCCTCTCTCTCTGCTCCCTCTCTTTCTCTTTCCCTCTCTCTCTCTCTTATCTATCTATCTGTCTGTCTGTCTCTATCCACCTCTGTATCTTTAAATTTAATACAAATGTTGATAAAAAAAGAGAGACAAGTCACACATCTGATTTCTCCACCCATAAATTGAATGGAGAATTTCAAAAGTCTGTTTGCAATCAGTTTTAATGGTGGCTGTTTGGTGTTGTGTTTGAGCAAGAGAAGGCGTTAAAATTAGAATTAAAACCAGGCCCCCAAATAATCCTGCGGTGTCCTGATGACCAGATGAGGGTGGACAAGGGAAGGCTTGGGAGAGGTGAGGTTTCTCCTCTTCTTCTCCAGGAAATCATCTCGCAGGTCAGTTTAGAACTAGCAGAGGCTAAAATCCAATATTTTGATCTAGTTTTTCTCGATCTTTTGGCCTCAAGGTTTTTTGTTTTTTTTGCTCGCTTCGGCTTTCTTATCTTCTGGTGGAAAGTCCAGCTGTGAGAGGGAAGCAAAAAAACTTCAATTTTGAATTTTCTCCTCCTTTTTTTTAAGGACTCTTGTCCAGCCCTTTGAGATTAAGAGCTAATTGCCATAGCAACCAGAAACTAGCCTGCCTCCATTGGTGGTTAATAGGCAGATAAAAATCTTCAAGGGGGGACAGGAAAGGGGTGTGTGTGTTGAACCATTGTCCCTTGCAAACCCCAAAGGTCTCCAGAGCAGATGGGCAATTTGTGCAATCTTTGCTCTTTTTTTTTTTTCCTAGCAGCTTCTGGGACAGCTATCCCACGACACAATTCCGATAGAAAATGAGATTTTTTTCCCCCTCTCAATTTTTGTACTTGTTCCGTCTGGCCCTGTATTCAATTTACAATCATTTGCCTATCGATGGTTAGACATTGCAACGCCCTCAGAAAATGTGTCTTTAAAGTTATGACTGTCCCACTGTGTGGTAGTGTGTGATGGGACACTTGGTAATTATCTCCCCTTTCATGACCATAGCAGCTACTTCTGGTCACAATTTGGGACCTTCCAAGCCAGCTGACAACCAGGAAATTCAATCCAAGATTTGCTTAATGACCACTGGTGATCCACCAAATGATTGTGGCCAAATTAGTTGTACAGTTGTGTTGAGGATTCATTTAATGATTCATGGTTAAATCCTGTTTCCAATTTTATTTATTTATTTATTTATTTGTTTGTTTGTTTGTTTGTTTGTTTGTTTGTTTGTTTGATTTGATTTGATTTGTATGCCGCCCCTCTCCGCAGACTCGGAGCAGCTAACAACAATAATAAAACAGTATATAATAGTAATCCAATACTAAAAACAGTTAAAAGCCCATTATTATAAAAACCAAACATACATACAGACATACCATGCATAAAATTGTAAAGGCCTAGGGGGAAAGTGTATCTCAATTCCCCTATGCCTGGCGGCAGAGGTGGGTTTTAAGCAGCTTACGAAAAGCAAGGATGGTGGGGGCAATTCTAATCTCTGGGGGGAGTTGGTTCCAGAGGGCCGGGGCCGCCAAAGAGAAGGCTCTTCCCCTGGGTCCCGCCAAGCGACATTGTTTAGTTGACGGGACCCGGAGAAGACCCACTCTGTGGCACCTAACTGGTCACTGGGATTCGTGCAGCAGAAGGTGGTCCCTGAGATAATTGTGGGTCATAAAGTCAAGGACCAGCTGTAAAGATGGCTCACCCCCAAAATTATGAGTTATGAGATCACCTAGCTGGGAAGAATGCAGAATGCACAAGCTACAAAAATGGTGGAAGGTCTTAAGCATCAAACTTTATCAGGAAAGACTTCATGGACTCCATCTGTCTAGTCTGGAGGACAGAAGGGAAAGGGGGGACACGATCGAAACATTTAAATGTGTTCAAGGGTTAAATAAGGTTCAAGAGGGAAGTGTTTCTAATAGGAGAGTGAACCCAAGAACAAGGGGGCACAATCTGAGGTGAGTTGGGGGAAAGATCAGAAGCAACGTGAGAAAATATTATTTGACTGAACGAGTAGTAGATGCTTGGAACCAACTTCTAGCAGATGTGGTTGGTGAACTGAATGTGGGATAAACACAGATCCACCTTAAGATAAAATATAGGAAATAGTAGAAGGGCAGACTCTGCCGTCAATCTTCTAGGTTTCTATGAATGACAGATTAGATCTGAGGTCTTCAAACTTGGCAACTTTAAGACTTGTGGACTTCAACTCCCAGAATTCTACAGCCAGCATAGTACACAAGTCTTATAGTTGCCAAGTTTGAAGAACTTTGGATTAGATGGTGTGGTTTTGGTTCGATCCAGCCCAGATCTGTTTTTACTGAGAAGGTCCTGTTTTTTAACCTTAATTTAAACACTGGCTTCTTAAAACAACAAGCTAGCTCCATAACAGAACCACAGAGTTGGAAAGGACCTGGGAGGTCTTCTAGTCCAGTGTTTCCCAAGCTTGGCCACTTGAATATATTTGGACATCAACTCCCAGAATTCCCCAGCCAGCAAATGCTGGCTGGGGAATTCTGGGAGTTGAAGTCCAGATAACTTCAAGTGGCCAAGCTTGGGAAACACTGTTCTAGTCCACCCCTCTGCTCTACAAGCCTATATCCCAGTGGTGATATAATAATAATTATAATAATTTGATTAGATTTGTATGCCGCCCCTCTCCAAAGACTCGGGGCGGCTCACAACAATAATAAAAACAATATTATAGTAGAACAAATCTAATATTAAAAAATATATAAAACCCTATCATTATTTTAAAAAACCAAACAACACATTCATACCAAACATAAAACAAAGTATAAAAGAGCCTGGGGGAAAGGTGTCTCAACTCCCCCGTGCCTGGCGGTATAAGTGAGTCTTGAGTAGTTTACGAAAGACAGGGAGGGTGGGGGCAATTCTAATCTCCGGAGGGAGTTGATTCCAGAGGGCTGGGGCAGCCACAGAGAAGGCTCTTCCCCTGGGGTCCGCCAAACGACATTGTTTAGTCAACGGGACCCGGAGAAGGCCAACTCTGTGGGACCTTATCGGTCGCTGGGATTCGTGCGGTAGCAGGCTGTTACCAGTTCGGCCTGGTCCGAGCGTACTGGTAGCAGTGGGCATCAGTGATTCGGAGAACTGGTAGCAGTAGTATCATGAGGCTCTCACACCTGCCCAGACATCACCATTTTCTTGTTTTTAACCCCGGAAAGTGGTTGTACAATTTCTAAAAGTCAAACTACTTTCTGGCTAGAATAAAATAAAAAAGTAAAAAAAAAAATCTCATAGGAGACACTTAATTTTTGACTTCCCAACTTAGCATCCCAAGGTGCTCCAAATTGGTGCCTTTTCTTTCTTCTGAATATATATATATATAATATTGTTCACTTCTGCCTGACACTCCAAGTCGTTCATTTGCACAGGGTTCAGGTGTGCACAAGGCAGCCTTGAATCTTCTAAGTGGTTCTCTCCCTCCCCCCCTCTTTCGGTTAAGTGGGAGGACTTGTTTAAAAGTAGAAACCTCGCCTTATTAGCAGAAAAGAGGCAACGCCGAGGTCTTTATGGCTCTTGTGGGATGTAATTTGTGTATGCAATTGTCTTTTCTCGTTGTTGGAACGGCTAAAAACAGAGAGAAGTAAATTGCTCGGGAGCTGTTAGGCTGTAAATGATGGACGGCGTGGCGCTTAAACGGGGCGGGGAGTTTGCTCGGGGCTCTCATTTTTAGCGCACTTTTCCACTTTCCTTGCGAAAGAAGGAAAAGGAACAACGAGGCTGCCTGGAAGTAACAAGCGATCCATCTTCACAATTACAGATGTCAAACATTTTCTGAGAGCAAACAGGAGGCAACATCCCAATCACAATGGTTACAGTGCAGTCCTGTAAGCTGCTTCTGCTGATCACTGGCTGCCAGCAGTTTGGCAGATCGAATCTCACCAGCCTCAAGGTTGACTCAGCCTTCCATCCTTCCCAGGTGGGTCAAATGAGGACCCAGATTGTTGAGGGCAAGTGGCTGGCTATCTGTAAACTGCTTAGATAGGGCTGGAAAAGCACTAGGAAGTGGCGTATACGTTTAAATGCTATTGCAATTCCTTCCTTCCTTCTTCCCCTCCCTCCCTCCTTGCTTACTTGCTTCCTTCTTCCTTCCTTCCTTCCTTCTTCCCCTCCCTCCCTCCTTGCTTCCTTCCTTCGTTCCTTCGTTCCTTCTTTCTTTCCTTTCTTCTTCCCCTCCCTCCCTCCTTGCTTCCTTCGTTCCTTCGTTTGTTCGTTCCTTCATTCGTTTGTTCGTTCCTTCCTTCTTCCCCTCCCTCCCTCCTTGCTTTGTTCCTTCGTTCCTTCATTCCTTCGTTCCTTCGTTCCTTCATTCCTTCGTTCCTTCATTCCTTCGTTCCTTCGTTCCTTCGTTCCTTCCTTCCTTCTTTCCCTCCCTCCCTGCTTCCTTCGTTCCTTCCTTTCTTTCTTCTTCCCCTCCCTCCCTCCTTGCTTGCTTGTTTGCTTCCTTCTTCTTCCATGCTTCCAAGGTGGCTCAAATGAGGAGCCAGATTGTTGGGGGCAAGCGGCTGACTATAAACCACTTAGAGAGGGCTGGAAAGCACTGTGAAGCAGTTTATAAGTCTAAATGCTAATGCTATATTAATATGTATAATAAATATAAGAATTCCAAGAAGGTCAAAAAAAAAAAGTAAAACAAGAACACAATGGTTGAGGAATGCTTTTACCCAGAACAGAAGCTACAATAAGGGAGATGTGGGCTGGGTTCTTTTTTGGGGGAATATTTTATTAATTTTTCTTTATGAAGCTGTGAGTTAATGGGGTTTTATACTAAAAGACACAGGGAGGAAAACCATTTGCGCAACTTTAAAAACGGCGATGAATTTTCTTGTATGCATTTCCCCCTAAAAAGCCCACATATTTCACTCTGAATTGGTCGTGCTGGACACAAAGGAATATCTCTGTGCCTGAAGGGACATTTGAATTGTCTTGGCTCACTTAAAAATATGATTGGCACATTTAATATTCAGGTGAAAACTACCCACCGCCTGTGGCGTGGCGATTCTTAAGTCAGCCTACAAGGCTGAGCTGAATGAGGGCCCTTCTGTTCACAGGAATTTGGTTCATTTTTTTAAAAAAGTTATTCTTTAAAGGAGCTTAAAAAAGAGGGTACATTCTGATTGGAAGTTGTGTGGCAGAATTAACTTAATTGTTTATTTTTTCCTTCAAAATATTCACTGCAATGGGTTTGTTGAGCTGAGCAGCAATTAACCTCGTAAGCAAGTTGTTCCATCAATCCATCTATCCGTCTGTCCATCAGGTATCCTATTCTGTCTATGTATCTATGTATCTATGTATCTAATCTATCTATCTATCTATCTATCTATCTATCTATCTATCTATCTATCTATCTATCTATCAATCTATCTATCTATCTATCTATCTATCTATCTATGAATCTATCTATCTATCTATCTATCTATCTATCTATCTATCTATGTATCTATCTATCTATCTATCTATCTATCTATCTATCTATCTATGAATCTATCTATCTATCTATCTATCTATCTATCTATCATCTATCTATCTATGAATCTATCTATCTATCTATCTATCTATCTATCTATCTATCTATCTATCTATCTACCTACATATTTCTATCTATCTATCTATCTATCTATCTATCTATCTATCTATGAATCTATCTATGAATCTATCTATCTATCTATCTATCTATCTATCTATCTATCTATCTATCTATCTATCTATCTATGAATCTATCTATCTATCTATCTATCTATCTATCTATCTATCTATCTATCTATCTATCTATGAATCTATCTATCTATCTATCTATCTATCTATCTATCTATCTATCTATCTATGAATCAATCTATCTATCTATCTATCTATCTATCATCTATCTATCTATGAATCTATCTATCTATCTATCTATCTATCTATCTATCTATCTACCTACATATTTCTATCTATCTATCTATCTATCTATCTATCTATCTATCTATCTATCTATCTATCTATCTATCTATCTATCTATCTATGAATCTATCTATGAATCTATCTATCTATCTATCTATCTATCTATCTATCTATCTATCTATCTATCTATCTATCTATCTACCTACATATTTCTATCAATCTATCTATCTATCTATCTATCTATCTATGAATCTATCTATGAATCTATCTATCTATCTATCTATCTATCTATCTATCTATCTATCTATCTATCTATCTATCTATGAAGCTATGAATCTATCTATCTATCATCTATCTATCTATCTATCTATCTATCTATCATCTATCTATCTATCTATCTATCTATCTATCTATCTATGAATCTATCTATCTATCTATCTATCTATCTATCTATCTATCTATCTATCTATCTATCTATCTATCTATGAATCTATCTATGAATCTATCTATCTATCTATCTATCTATCTATCTATCTATCTATCTATCTATCTATCTATCTATGAAGCTATGAATCTATCTATCTATCATCTATCTATCTATCTATCTATCTATCTATCTATCATCTATCTATCTATCTATCTATCTATCTATCTATCTATCTATCTATGAATCTATCTATCTATCTATCTATCTATCTATCTATCTATCTATCTATGAATCTATCTATGAATCTATCTATCTATCTATCTATCTATCTATCTATCTATGAATCTATCTATCTATCTATCTATCTATCATCTATCTATCTATCTATCTATCTATCTATCATCTATCTATCTATCTATCTATCTATCTATCTATCTATCTATCTATCTATGAATCTATCTATCTATCTATCTATCTATATCTATCTATCTATCTATCTATCTATCTATCATCTATCTATCTATCTATCTATCTATCTATCTATCTATCTATCTATCTATCTATCTATCTATCTATCTATCTATCTATCTATGAATCTATCTATCTATCTATCTATCTATCTATCTATCTATCTATCTATCTATGAATCTATCTATCTATCTATCTATCTATCTATCAATCAATCTATCTATCTATCTATCTATCTATCTATCTATGAATCTATCTATCTATCTATCTATCTATCTATGAATCTATCTATCTATCTATCTATCTATCATCTATCTATCTATGAATCTATCTATCTATCTATCTATCTATCTATCTATCTATCTATCTATCTATCTATCTACCTACATATTTCTATCTATCTATCTATCTATCTATCTATCTATCTATCTATCTATCTATCTATCTATGAATCTATCTATGAATCTATCTATCTATCTATCTATCTATCTATCTATCTATCTATCTATGAATCTATCTATCTATCTATCTATCTATCTATCTATCTATCTATCTATCTATCTATCTATGAATCTATCTATCTATCTATCTATCTATCTATCTATCTATCTATCTATGAATCTATCTATCTATCTATCTATCTATCTATCTATCTATCTATCTATCTATCTATCTATCTATCATCCATTTATCTACATGGGGCTTTCTTTGAAAAGTGTTCGAAAACTTCAGATCGTGCAGAACGTGGCCGCGAGAGCCATCATGGGGCTTCCAAGATCTGCCCACATTTTGCCAACACTCCGCAGCCTGCACTGGCTGCCGATCAGTTTCTGGTCACAACACAAAGTTATGACCTATAAATCACTACATGGTATCGGACCAGAATATCTCCGAGACCGCCTTCTGCCGCATGAATCCCAGCGGCTGATTAGGTCCCACAGAGTTGTCCTTCTGCAGGTCCCATCGACTAAACAATGTCATCTGGCGGGACCCAGGGGAAGAGCCTTCTCTGTGGCGGCCCCGGCCCTCTGGAATCAACTCCCTCCAGAGATTTGAACAGCCCCCACCCTCCTCGCCTTCCGTAAAATGCTGAAGAGCCATCTTTGTTGCCAGATGTGGGGATAGTTAACACCTTCTCCCCCTTTTTATTATGTTTTCGGCCTTCCTGTATGATGGATTAGGTTGAATGTGTATGATTGTGTAGTTAGGGATTTTACCATGTTATTAATGTTTTTTAAATTGATTTAATTTTTCTACTACTATTGGATTTGTAATGTATTGTATTACTGTTATATTGTGAGCTGCCCTGAGTCTTCGGAGAGGGGCGGCATACAAATCTAATAAACTATAAACTATAACTATAATCTATCTATCTATCTATCTATCTATCTATCTATCTATCTATCTATCTATCTATCTATCTATCTATCTATCTATCTATCTATCATCCATTTATCTAGGGAAATAAGTTGACCCCCTTCCTCTTCTTTGTGGCAGCCCCTCAAAGATTGCTATCTTGACCCCCCTTGTCCTTCTAGAGCAGTGGTTCTGAATCCTGGGGTCGGGACCCCTTTGGGGGTCAAACGACCATTTCACAGGGGTTGCCTAAGACCATGAGAAAAGACAAATTTCCAATGATGTTAGCAACTAAAGCTTCTATTCTGGCATCTTGGAACATATTTTTACAATCCAACCAATCAGGCATTTACAGGGGAGTGTCCTTCGGACCTCTTGCCAATCAGCTTAAAGATCTGTGGGAACAATTGGCGTTAAACCTATAGTTGGGGGTCACCACAAGATGAGGAACTGTATCAAGGGGTCGCAGCATTGGAAAGGTTGAGAACTGTTCTAGAGATCCCCAATTCCTGCAACCGCTGTTGGTATGTTTTAGTCTCCAACTCCCTTAATCCTCTTGGTTGCTCTTCTCTGCACTCCTTCCAGAGTTTCAATCTCTTTTATATAGCTTTTATATAGGCAGGAAAGCCTACGCCACTTCAGACAGAGGGTCATCCATCTTTGGAGAATAGCTTGACTCCCTCTTCTTTGCGGCAACCCCTGAGATATTGGAAGGCTGCTATCATGTCTCCCCTAATGCCTGCCTTCCTTCCTTCCTTCCTTCCTTCCTTCCTTCCTTCCTTCCTTCCTTCCTTCCTTCCTTTTGCTTTGGAGAATAGCATGACTCCCTCTTCTTTGTGGCAACCTCTATGATATTGGAAGACTGCTATCATTCCCCCCCCCTTGTTCCTTCCTTCTTTATTCATTTATTTTATTTATTTATTTATTTTGCCCAATACACAATGAGGGTTTTAGTAGGTATATATATATATATATATCCTTCAATATACCAGGGTGATTCGACACAAAATGTAACCCTTCCCTGGTACAGAACTGAAAGGATTGGATACTGTAGCCTAGAGGTTAATTCTCTGCCTTACAAGGCAAAGGTTGCAGGTTCAAGGCCCAGTGAGGGTATGGCTAGCTGATGAAGCCAAAATAAGGCTGAAATAGATCTATCCTAGTCTCCCTTAATTTTCAAATTCAGCAAAAACATGTGACATATACATATTCGGGTTTGGAAATTTCTGACGACGTAGAAACTGAAACCAGACTCAGAACACACATTGCAAAACAACCAAGCAGTCTGCAAGCTCCAACTACTCTGGATATCACGCCTAATCCACAATCATTAACTAATCAGCATACCTCAGTTATATCAACGACCCCAGGTGTTACCTCACTGACTCACCAGGAAGTTTCTACACAGCAGGCAATTGCTGAGCCTTCAAACCACACCCAGCCACCAGTATTTATAGAAGGAAGGCAGCTCAGGTCTCGCTGTGTTCGCCCTAGAACAAGGACAGAAACACCAGCCTGAATATATATACACACATAGTAAAATATATGATGAAGATTATAGAGGAGATACTCATAGTAAAATATATCTAAGAAAGAATAGAAAAGAAGATATAGTAATAGAACATATCAATGAAAGAATAGAAGAAGAGATATAGGAATAGAAGAAAGGTATAGGAGATAGAGGAGAGCAATAGGACAGGGGACGGAAGGCACTCTAGTGCACTTGTGCTCGCCCCTTTGTACTTTGCATTAAACTAGCCATGCCCAGTTCCTTTAGGTCAAACTAGTCCCTGCAACCATTCTTCATATGTTTTAGCCTCCAATCCCCTTTGCTGCTCTTCTCTGCACTCTTTCTAGAGTCTCAACATCATTTTTGCATCGTGGTGACCAAAACTGAATGCATAAGTGTGGCCTTATAAAGTGGTATTAACCCTTCGCGTGATCCTGATTCTCTCCCTCTGTTAATCAAGGCATATGGACGCAAATAATATTTCCCAGTCTTTCCCCCATATCTCAACTGTGTGAAAAATTTATAATTATTATTATAATTGTTAATTCAAGGCACTTAAATGTAATGACACTTCATGTGAGCTTGATTCCACCCCTCTGTTAATGCAACCTTTATTCTGGACTCTCTCCTCTCCTGCTCTGGTTCTTTGATACGGTTTCCGCATTCTCCACTCCACGTACTTGTGCAAAAGGGACATCATTTCCCCGTCTTGGCTCCTTTCTCTCCCCCCGCGGTGTCACTTCTCTGACAGCCATTAGCACCGTCTCTCCTCTCCGGCTGAGCCACAGACTGCTGACAAGTGTTTTATTTCCACCCCATTCGGCTGACTGGTCGTTGTCTGTAAATGAGCCACCTCTGATGACAGTCTTCGGGGGGAAATTGCCACCGTCTCCAAAATCACAGGAGCCGGCCCCGTGGGCTCGCAAGCAGAGAGAGCCCCCATCTCAGCAGCTGCGCAGCCTCTCCTGTGGGTGCTTCTTCCCCCCAAAAAACATAGAAACATAGAGGATTGATGGCAGAAAAAAGACCTCCTGGTCCATCTAGTCTGCCCTGATACGATTTCCTGTATTTTATCTTAGTGTGGATCTTTGTTTATCCCAGGCATGTTTACATTTGACTACTGTGGATTGACCAGCCACGTCTGCTGGAAGTTTTTTCAAAGCATCTACTCCTCTTTTGGTAAATAATATTTTCTCACGTTGCTTCTGATCTTTCCCCCCAACTAACCTCAGACTGTACCCCCTTGTTCTTGAGTTCACTTTCCTATTAAAAACACTTCCCTCCTGAATCTTATTTAACTGTTTAACCTATTTAAGTGTTTTGATCATGTCGGAAAGGACCTTGGAGGTCATCTAGTCCAACTCCCTGCTTAGGCAGGAAACCCTACACCACTTCAGACTGATGGTTATCCAACATCTTCTTAAAGACTTCCAGTGTTGGGGCATTCACAACTTCTGTTCCCCTGATCAACTGTTCTGACTGTCAGGAAATTTCTCCTTAGTTCTACGTTGCTTCTCTCCTTGTTTAGTTTCCACCTGTTGCTTCTTGTTCTACCCTCAGGTGCTTTGGAGAATAGCTTGACTCCTTCTTTGTGGCAACCCCTGAGATATTGAAAGACTGCTATCGTGTCTCCCCTGGTCCTTCATTTCATTAAACTAGCCATGCCCAGTTCCTGCAACCGTTCTTCGTATGTTTTAGCCTCCAGTCCCCTGATCCTCTTTGTCGCTCTTCTCTGCACTGTTTCTAGAGTCTCAACATCCTTTTTGCATCGTGGTGACCAAAACTAGATGCAGAATTCCAAGAGTGGCCCTACCAAGGCCTTGTAAAGTGGTATTAACTCTATCTCTCTCTTAATGCAAGTAGAAAAATAGGGACCACCTTTGGTGGGAAGGTAACAATGTTCCGTGCGCCTTTGGCATTGAGTCACGCCAGCCACATGACCATGGAGACATCTGTGGGCAACGCTGGCTCTTCGGCTTTGAAGTGGAAATCAGCACTGCCCCCTAGAGCTGGGAACGACTAGCACATTTGTGCGAGGGGAACCTTTAGCTTTACCTAGCCTTAGGTAACATAAAATAACATAAGAATCTAAGAAGAGCCCTGCTGAATCGGGCCAAAACCCATTTATTTATTTATTTATTTATTTGTTTGTTTGTTTGTTTGTTTGTTTGTTTGTTTGTTTATTGTTAGAGTTGAAAGGGACCATGAAGGCCATCAAGTTCAACCCCCTGCCCAGGTAGGAACCCTATAGCATACCAGTCAAGTGGCAGTTCAATCTTATCTTAAAAATGTCCAGAGTGTTGGAGTTCACAACGTCCGCTGGTAGGTTGTTCCATTGGTTGATCGCTCTGACCGTCAGGAAGTTCCTTCTTATCTCCATGTTGAATCTCTCCTTGGTCAGCTTCCAGCCGTTGTTCCTCGACTGGCCCTCTGGTGCCCTGGAGAATAAAGTGGTCCCCTCCTCTCTGTGACATCCCCTCATATACTTGTAGACTGCTATCTTGTCCACTCTGGCCCTCCTTTTCTCTAGGCTATCCATGCCCAGTTCCCTCAGTCTCTCTTCG
The DNA here is from genome assembly GCF_031021105.1 of Erythrolamprus reginae. NCBI lineage: Eukaryota > Metazoa > Chordata > Lepidosauria > Squamata > Dipsadidae > Erythrolamprus > Erythrolamprus reginae. The sequence continues at coordinate 15,682,021 of NC_091957.1, forward strand.
TAAGTCTTGGTTTCCAGTCCCTTAATCATCTTGGTTGCTCTTTTTTCAACATTCTCCAGAGTTTCAATGTCTCTTTTGAAGTGTGGTGACCAGAACTGAATACAGTACTCCAGGTGTGGTCGGACCAGGGCATAGTAGAGTGGTATTAAGACTTTCCTGGTCTTGGAGTGTATTCCCCTGTTGATGCAGCTTAGGATTGTGTTGGCTTTTTTGGCTGCTGCTGCACATTGTTGGCTCATGTTTAGCTGATTGTCCACCAAGACTCCGAGGTCTCTTTCGCAGTCGCTACTGCTAAGAGGGGTTTCTCCCAGGTTGTATGTGTGTCCAGGGTTTTTTCTGCCTAGGTGAAGGACTTGAGCAGAAAGAGAAGGCAAGACCCTCTCTTTCCCTTGACCCCCAACAAATGGGACCCCAGGGAACCCTGCCCACCTCCACCAACATAGAGGCGGCACATGGACATCCGTTTCAATAACCACCGATACACTTGGCATCCATGAATCTGTCTAATAGCTGTCTAAATAGTCCTCTAACCTCCTAACGATGAAGCAGAATGGAGTCATTTAGGTGTGTTTCATGTCCACTTTACCTGGGACGACATCAATTTTGCACACCTGAAAGTACAAACTCTCAGCAGAAAATGAAAATTAAATCACTTTTTTTTTGAAAAGGTACTGGAAAGTGTCAAAGCTCTCAGCAGGTTCCTAAATCCAGAGAGTTTATTCTTGGGATGCAAAAATCTCTGTTTTGCTTTTCTTCAACTCATTAAGGAGAAAAAAAGAAGAACTTATTCTTAACTTCTGAAGGGTAATTGTTGCACAGAGTGAAGAAAAGACACTTCCAAGGTCTTTCGACACGGAGCAGCTAATGGGACATTTAATTGCCTCGCGCCTCTTGCATCTCCCCTGCCGGCCTCTGTCCATAGCAAACTCAGGCAGAAGTTGAGCTCATTTTGTTCTCTCTTCGCCCTTAAGTAAATGTTCAGGGAAGCCTTTCCAGCTAATGGTTGGCCTTTCTCAAGGCCTCCTTTGACTCGTCTTGAAGGGAGCAACTTGTACAGTGGTACCTCTACTTACAGCCGGTACGGTGGTACCTCTATTTACGAACTTAATTCGTTCCGTGACCAGGTTCTTTAGCAGAAAAGTTTGTAAGAAGAAGCCATTTTTCCCATAGGAATCAATGTAAAAGCAAATAATGTGTGCAATTGGGGAAACCACAGGGAGGGGGGAGTCCCTGTTTCTCCCAGGAGATTCCTGGAGAGGCCCCACAGAGGCTTCTTGTTTTTTCCGGCCCTGTTTCCTCCCAGGAGATTCCTAGAAAGACACCACGGAGGCTTCTCCTCAGTTTTTCCGCCCCTGTTTCCTCGCAGGAGATTCCTAGAAAGGCCCCACAGAGGCTTCTCCCCCCTTTCTCCAGCCCGGTTTCCTCCCAGGAAATTCCTAGAGAGGCCCCATGGAGGCTTCTCCCCACCTTTTCTGGCCCTGATTCCTCCCAGGAGATTCCCAGAGAGGCCCCACGAAGGCTTCTCCCCACCTTTTCCAGACCTATTTCCTCCCAGGAGATTCCTAGAAAGGCCCCACGGAGGCTTCTCCCCTTTTTTCTGGCCCGGTTTCCTTCCAGGAGATTCCTAGAGAGGCCCCATGGAGGCTTCTCCCTGCCTTTTCTGGCCCGGTTTCCTTCCAGGAGATTCCTAGAGAAGCCCCACGGAGGCTTCTCCTCACCTTTCCTGGCCCTGTTTCCTCCCAGGAGATTCCTAGAGAGGCCCCACGGAGGCTTCTCCTTGCCCTTTCCGGTTACAGTTTTGGAGGCTTGGGTTTGTAAGTGGAAAATGGTTCTTGAGAAGAGGCAAGAAAATCTTGAACACCCGGTTCTTATCTAGAAATGTTCATAAGTAGAGGCGTTCTCAGGTAGAGGTACCATTGTATATAATATTGGTTTCGTTTCGGTCTTTCCTTCCATGAACCTAGAGGGTAAATATGATGAAACCCCCAGGTTGCCTCTCCTTTCCCACCGTCTTCTCGGTGTCTCCCTGACTGTTTACGCAAGCCTGCTGGAATGGCTCTCAGACACCCGATCGATGCTTTGCTAAAAGCCAATGCTTGTACTGTGACATTTGCCATGGAGCTCAAAGATGGCGGGGATGGCGGGAGGGAGTGTGTGGCCTTGGGGGGATGAGAGGACGAGAGGTGCCCGGGAAGTAATGAGATAAGAGACACAGGATCCCCGAGTGGCCTAACGGAGGGAGGGAGGGAGGAAGCGAGGAGGGATCCATCCTGAGGGATCAAGGAGGCAGGGCCACTTCCATCCTCTACCTGATGGCAGAAGGCAGAATGACAGAAGAACAGAATTAATGGAAAAACAGAGAGTTGAAAGGGACCTTGGAGGTCTTCTAGTCCACCCCGTGCTCAAGCCAGAGAGCCTGGATCCTTCGGGGAAAATGGCTGTCCAATCTCTTCTTGGAATGGAGAAAATGGCATTTCATCCGTTTCCACTTCTTCTGAATGTTGCTATGTTTTGATGTCTCCCTTCCTTCCTTCCTTCCTTCCTTCCTTCCTTTGTCTTTCTCTCTCCATTCTTTCTTTGTCTCCCCATCCTTTCCTTTCCTACCTTCTCTTCACTTCCCCTCCCTTTCCTTTCTGCCCTTCCCCTTTTTCCTTTCTTCCCTTCCCTCTTCCTACTTCCCTCTCGCTCTCTCTTCCTTCCTTTTGTCTTTCTCTCTCCATTCTTTCTTTTGCTCTTCATCCTTTCCTTTCCTTTCTTCTTTCCTTTCCTTCCTCTTCCCCTCCCGTCCCTTCCCTTCCCTTCATTCTTCTTCCTTTTCTTTCCCTTTCCTTTCTTCTTTCCTTTCCTTTCTTCTTTCCTTCCCTTTCTTCTTTCCTTCCCTTTCTTTCCTTTCCTTCCTCTTCCCTTCCTATCCCTTCCCTTCATTCTTCTTCCTTTTCTTTCCCTTTCCTTTCTTCTTTCTTTTCTTCTTTCCTTTCCTTTCTTCTTTCCTTCCCTTTCTTTCCTTTCCTTCCTCTTTCCTTCCTATCCCTTCCCTTCATTCTTCTTCCTTTTCTTTCCCTTTCCTTTCTTCTTTCCTTTCCTTCCTTTCCTTTCCTCTCCTCTCCTCCCTCTTCCCTTCCCCTCATTCTTCTTCCTTTCCTTTTCCTTTCCGTTCTTCTTCCCCTCCATTCCCTTTCCTTTATTCTTCTTCCTTTTCTTTCCCTTTCCTTTCTTCTTTCCTTTCCTTCCTCTTCCCCTCCCCTCCCCTCCCTTCATTCTTCTTCCTTTTCTTTCCCTTTCCTTTCTTCTTTCCTTTCTTCTTTCCTTTCTTCTTTCCTTTCCTTCCTTTCCTTTCCTTCCTCTTCCCTTTCTATCTCTTCCCTTCATTCTTCTTCCTTTCCTTTCCCTTTCCTTTCCGTTCTTCTTCCCCTCCCCTCCCTTCCCTTCATTCTTCTTCCTTTTCTTTCCCTTTCCTTTCTTCTTTCCTTTCTTCTTTCCTTTCTTCTTTCCTTTCCTTCCTTTCCTTTCCTTCCTCTTCCCTTTCTATCCCTTCCCTTCATTCTTCTTCCTTTCCTTTCCCTTTCCTTTCCTTTCCGTCCTTTCCTTTCCTTTCCTCTCCTCTCCTCCCTCTTCCCTTCCCCTCATTCTTCTTCCTTTCCTTTTCCTTTCCGTTCTTCTTCCCCTCCGTTCCCTTTCCTTTCTTCTTCCCTTCCCTTCCCTTTCCCAACCCAGTTATTTATCCGATCCCCTTGAGCCTCCCAGGCACTCCAAACCCTCTCAGCCTCCTCACAAGAGAAGCAGCCACAGCTTTGGGAGTTGTGGGGTCAACACCCCACCTGGAGAGCCTCGAATGGGGTGACCGGCTGAGTGAGGAGAGGGGCCTCAGCGGAGTTGCCTGCCTTCCCGCCCTCGTGCCGCCTCTTCGGAAGGCTCGCCTGTTTTGACACCTGTCGCAGACACTTCCTGGTGGGCGAAAATAGCTCTGCTCTCCCTGCCATGAGGCTGCTCGGCTGGTGTTGGCGGCTGCCCGCGTAGGTGTCTGGCCCGGCGGTGCCCTGACATTTAGAGGGGCCGCGGCGGCGTTTAGTGGAGCCTCTGTAATTGCTACCGAGAGGGTGTCGTTTGGGAACAGGCCTTGGCAAAGCACCGCTGAGCCTCGGGGACTCTGGATGCAAGTGGTTGGGCAGAAAGGGAAAAAAATGAAGCAAATAGAAAATGAAGGGGAGAAAGGAAGGAGCGACTGCAATTGAAAATAGCCATGGCATTTGGACTTATATGCTGCTTCCTAGTGCTTTTCCAGCCCTCTCTAAGCAGTTGACAGAATCGGCCTCTTGCCCCCAACAATCTGGGTCCTCCTTTGACCCACCCCGGAAGGAAGGAAGGATGGAAGGAAGGAAGGATGGAAGGAAGGAAGGAAGGATGGAAGGAAGGAAGGAAGGATGGAAGGAAGAAAGGAAGGAAGGAAGGGTGGAAGGAAGGATGGATGGAAGGAAGGAAGGAATAGCAATAGCATTTGGACTTTATATGTCACTTCCCAGTGCTTTTGCAGCCCCTCAAAGCGGTTTTCAGAGAGTCAGCCTCTTTTACGCCCAACAATTTGGGTCCTCATTTGACCCACCAAGGAAGGATAGAAGGCTGAGTCAACCTTCAGCCGGTGGGGAGTTTTAAACTGCTGAATAGCAGCTAGCAGTCAGCAGAAGCAGCTTGCAGTACTGCACTCTAGCCATTGAACCACTGAGGAAGGAAGGTTAGAAGAAGGAAGAAAGGAAGGAAGGAAAGGTTAGAAAGAGGGAAGGAAGGTTAGAAGAAGGAAGGAAGGGTTAGAAGAAGGAAGGAAGGTTAGAAGAAGAAAGGAAGGAAGGAAGGAAAGGTTAGAAAGATGGAAGGAAGTTTAGAAGTTTAGAAGAAGGAAGGAAGGGTTAGAAGAAGGAAAGAAGGAAGGAAGGAAAGGTTAGAAAGAGGGGAGGAAGTTTAGATGAAGGAAGGAAGGAATGTTAAAAGAAGGAAGGAAGGAAAGAAGGAAGGAAGGAAAGGTTAGAAAGAGGGAAGGAAGGTTAGTTGAAGGAAGGAAGGAAGGAAGGAAGGAAGGAAGGAAGGAAAGTTTAGAAGAAAGAAGGAAGGAAGGAATATCAATAGCATTGGTCAAAGCAATGGAAACTGCAGTTTAATGTTTCCAAATGTAAAATAATGCACTTGGGGAAAAGGAATCCTAAATCTGAGTATTGCATTGGCAGTTCTGTGTTAGCAAAAACTTCAGAAGAGAAGGATTTAGGGGTAGTGATTTCTGACAGTCTCAAAATGGGTGAGCAGTGTGGACGGGCAGTAGGAAAGGCAAGTAGGATGCTTGGCTGCATAGCTAGAGGTATAACAAGCAGGAAGAGGGAGATTGTGATCCCCTTATATAGAGCGCTGGTGAGACCACATTTGGAGTACTGTGTTCAGTTCTGGAGACCTCACCTACAAAAAGATATTGACAAAATTGAACGGGTCCAAAGACGGGCTACAAGAATGGTGGAAGGTCTGAAGTATAAAACGTATCAGGAAAGACTTAATGAACTCAATCTGTATAGTCTGGAAGACAGAAGGAAAAGGGGGGACATGATCGAAACATTTAAATATGTTAAAGGGTTAAATAGGGTTCAGGAGGGAAGTGTTTTTAACAGGAAAGTGAACACAAGAACAAGGGGACACAATCTGAAGTTAGTTGGGGGAAAGATCAAAGGCAACATGAGAAAGTATTATTTTACTGAAAGAGTAGTAGATCCTTGGAACAAACTTCCAGCAGACGTGGTTGGTAAATCCACAGTAACCGAATTTAAACATGCCTGGGATAAACATATATCCATTGTAAGATAAAATACAAGAAATAGTAAAAGGGCAGACTAGATGGACCATGGGGTCTTTTTCTGCCGTCAGTCTTCTATGTTTCTATGTTTCTATTGAGACTTATATACCGCTTCACAATGTTTTCCAGCCCTCTCTAAGCGGTTCACAGAGAGTCAGCCTCTTGCCCCCAACAATCTGGGTCCTCATTTGACCCACCTCGGAAGGGTGGAAGGCTGAGTCAGCCTGGAGCCTGGTGAGATTCAAACTGCCAAACTGCTGGCAGTCGGTGACCAGCAGAAGTAACTTGCAGTGCTGCACTCTAACCACTGCACCACCGAGACTCTTTTAAGACCCCCGTTTACCCCACGCCTTATCCAAGATGCAATTCAGCCCTCCTCCCCTGGTCAGAACTGTGGATTTCAGACTTCAGGGAAGGCTCCCATGTCCGTCTAAAGCAGTGATTTTCAACCTTTTTTGAGCCGCGGCACATTTTTTACATTTACGAAACCTGGGGCATATTGAGCGGGGGGACGGCTAAAAAAAGGTTGGACAAAAAAATTCTCTCTCTCTCTCTCTTCCTCACCTTCACTCTATTTCTTTCTCCCTCCCTCTTTGTCTCCCTTCCTTCCTCTTTCTTTCTCTCTCTCTCCATCCCTCTTCCTTTCTCTTCCTTCCTTCCTCCCTCTCTTTTTTGCTCTCTTTCTCTCTCCCTCCCTACCTCCCTCTATGTCTTTATCTCTCTCTCCTTCCCTCCCTCTCTCTCTCTCTTGCTTTCTTTCTCTCTCTTGCTCTCTCTCTCTTTCTCTCGCTCTTTCTTTCTTGTTTTCTCTCTCTCTTGCTTTCTTTCTCTCTTGTTCTCTCTCTCTTTCTCTCTCTTGCTTTCTCTCTCTCTCTCTTGCTTTCTTTCTCTCTTGCTTTCTCTCTCTCTTGCTTTCTTTCTCTCTGAGCTTCACGGCACACCTGACCATGTCTCGCGGCACACTGGTTGAAAAACACTGGTCTAAAGTTCCCCACCGCCACGCTCTCTGCTTCCTTATTTCCTCGGACCCAGCTCAGCCTCCCCGCCCTCCGCGGGCTGCAGAAGACGATCAATGAGCTAAAACCTCTCAAACCGAGATCAATATGCATCTATTGATCCAGGCAAATGGAAATCGTGCGAGCCAGATCCCAGGCAGGGCAGTTAGGAAGCCCAAAAGGGAGATTTTTATAGCGCCAAACTCACAATTATTTCCAAACCTCATGATGGATGTAATCTTTGGCTATGAAAATGTTCCTTTTAAAAATTGCTGGCTGCTTTTTTATTATTTTTTTTCATCTATTCAGCGGCGCGGCTGATAAATACGGATCCCTTTATCTGAGTTCCAAAAATAAAACTGGAGGCGCGCAAGTCCAAACGTCGCTGCAAATAATTCTGAGGATGCCTCTGCAAAAAAAGAGAAGCCAAAACAGGAGCTGTCAAACCTGAAAGGGAGAATTTGAGCCGCACGTTTATAGGGAACGGTGTTATTTTCACACGATCAAGTCATTTTTGCAGCAGCCAAAAGCTTGCCCGGGCAGCTAACAAAGGCTAGATTTAAAATGGCAACAATTATCACAAAAACAAGCTGGCAGTTTTCCACCACGGAACTGGCCAAAAATGAGACTGAAAAGTGAGAAAAAAACACATACAAAAAGGCATTTCGTTCACACCCTACTTCCTGCAGCCTCCGGGCCCCTTAAAATCTCAGGGTGCACGCTCGGGACCTGAAAGTAAGCAAGACAAACTGATTTGAAGCTGGAATTTGTCCAAAGGGACAAGTACAAGGAAACTGGCTCAAGGAACATACGGCGGTACCTCTACCTACGAAGGCCTCTACTTACAAACTTTTCTAGATAATGTTGTGGTTCAGCCTGAGCCAGATCAAAGACCAGCTGCGTCTCTGCTGGCTCCATGCCCGGGGGAGGCTGAGAGCAGAGAGGAGAGTTCTTTGCAGTCAGACAGTGCAGACAGCAGTCACGAAAGTGAAGGTGATGCAAGGCTTGGGAGCCCTGGGAAAGGGCTATCTCAAGCAAGTAGCTGTGATTCCCTGGAGTCTCTGGATGATGACGCACAAGCTATCATTAGTATGCGGCAGAGACGCATAGCTCAAAGGAGAAATCAACTGCGTAGATATTATCAGCGTTGAATGAGGAACACCAGGGGGTTGGGTGTGGTCCTCATTAGCAGGGAAGGGTTTATAAGGCATGAGAACCAATCCGGCAGCGTGGAGTGTTATCAAAGGGGAGTTGGTGTTATCTGCATTTTCTCTCAGCATTTTTGTTCCTGGCTCGTGGCCCAGCAGCCTTGAAGATTGGTGGGAGGTGTGTGTCTGTTGGCTCAACAGCCTCGTCTGGCATTAAGGATCCTGTGTTCCTGTATGAACAATTGCCTTCGTGTATCTATTTGGAGTTCCAGTGTTTTCCTGATCTGTAAGGACATTTTCTGTTGGCTTCTTTTCTCTTTACCATTATAAAACTGTGTCTGGTTTCAACCGGTGTGTCTGGCTTATCTTTTTGGGTTGGTCATAGCTTCCGGAGTGACCCAGACAGAACAGATAAGAACCGGGTGTTCAAGATTTTTTTGCCTCTTCTCAAGAACCATTTTCCACTTACAAACCGGAGCCTCCAAAACTGTAACCGGAAAAGGCAGGGAGAAGCCTCCGTGGGGCCTCTCTAGGAATCTCCTGGGAGGAAACAAGCCCGGAAAAGGCAGGGAGAAGTCTCTGTGGGGCCTCTCTAGGAATCTCCTGGGAGGAAACAGAGCCTCCACCCTCCCTGTGGTTTCCCCAATCACACACATTATTTGCTTTTACATTGATTCCTATGGAAAAAATGGCTTCTCTTTACAAATTTTTCTACTTAAGAGCCTGGTCATGGATTAAGGTCATAAGTAGAGGCGCCACTGTACAAGGAATGCTGGTAGGAGAAGGGTGGGCCGATAAATTAAAGTAATTTAAGTAATAAAATTAAAAAACAGGAACTTTGAGAGGGACCTTGGAGTCCCAGTGGACGATCCCTTAAATTTGAGTTGGCAGCAAAAAAGGCCAACACAATCCTTGGTTGCATAGAATCAAAATCACGTGCAGTATTAATGCCACTTTGTAAAGCCTTAGTAGGTAAGGTGACACCTGGAATGCTGCATCCAGTTTTGGTCACCACCTCACAAAAAAAAGATGTCGAGACTTTTGGAACAAGAGCAAGAGAAGAGCAACTCAGAGGATTAAAGGGCTGGAGGGTAAAACATACGAAGAACGTTTGCGGGATTTGGGTTTGGCTAGCCTAAAAGAAAGAAGGACCAGGGGGGGACATGATAGCAGCTCTCCAGGATTTGAGGGTCTGCCCCAAAGAAGAGGAAGGGGTCAAGGTCTTCTCCAAAGCACCCGAAGGCAGGACGAGAAGCAACGGATGGAGACTCCTCCAGGAGAGAAGAAACCTGGAAATAAGGATAAGTTTCCTGACCGCGAGAACATTTAACCAGTGGAACAGCTTGCCACCAGACATTTGTTCTCCATCACTGAAGGCTGTTAAGAAGAGACTTGTCCGAAATGGTATAGGGTTTCCTGCTTGAGGAAGGTGCTGGATGAAGACCTCTAAGGCCCCTTCCAGCCATCTATTGTAATTCTGGGATGATAGAGGAAGGAAGGAAAGAAGATTAAAAGAAGGAAAGAAGGAGGGTAGGGAGGAAGGAAAGAAAGGAAGGTTTAGAAGAAGGAAAAGAAGGTTAGAAGAAGGAAAGAAAGTTAGAAGAAGGAAAGAAGGTTAGAAGAAGGAAAGAAGAAGGAAAAAGGGTTAAAAGAAGGAGGGTAAGAGAAGGAAGGAAGGAAAAGAAGGTTAGAGAAAGGAAAGAAGGTTAAAAGGAGGAAGGAAGGAGAGAAGGAAGGAAGGTTAGAAGAAGGAAGGAAAGAAGGAAAGAAAGGAAGGTTAGAAGAAGGAAAAAAGGAAGGTTAGAAGATGGAAGAAGGTTAGAAGAAGGAAAGAAGGTTAGAAGAAGGAAAGAAGGTTAGAAGATGGCACGAAGAAGGAAAGAAGGTTAAAAGAAGGAGGGTAAGAGAAGGAAGGAAGGAAGGAAAAGAAGATTAGAGAAAGGAAAGAAGGTTAAAAGAAGGAAGGAAGAAGAGAAGGAAGAAAGGTTAGAAGAAGGAAGGGAAGAAGGAAAGGAAAGAAGGTTAGAAGAAGGAAGGAAGGAAGGTTCGAAGACGGAAGGAAGGAAGGTTAGAAGAAGGGAAGAAGGTTAGAAGAAAGAAGGAGGGTAAGGAGGAAGGAAGGAAAGGAAGGAAGGAAAGGAAGGTTAGAACAAGGAAAGAAGGTTAGAAGAAGGAAAGAAGGTTAAAAGAAGGAAGGAAGGTAGGAAGGAAGGAAGGAAGGAAAGGTAGGTTAGAAGAAGGAAGGAAGGAAGGAAGGAAGGAAGGAAGGAAGGAAGGAAGGAAGGAAGGAAGGCTTGCCTCCAGAAGTCGGTTCTCCATCATTGGAGGTTTTCAAGAAAAAAACAGGACAGCCCTTTGTGCAGAGTGGTATAGGATCTCCTGCTTGGACAGGGGCTGGACTAGAGGACCTCCAAGGTCCCTTCCAGATTTATTCTGAATTCAAATTCGAAATAAAACCGACAGCGCCCCAGTAGGGCTCCTTTTGCACCCAAGGCACCTGTGACCTTTCCCCTCTGGTCTATGTCTCTTTTCCTCACCCACCAGCAGCGCAGGTGGTTTTTAGCCTCAGGTACGCGCTCGGTTCCCCTTTGCAAGCTTTGCAGATTGGGCAGCATCTGCAGTTTTTTCCGGGAAGTTGTTAAACATGATTTACTTCCAGGAGCAAAATTGTAAACGCGAGCGCCAGTTTTGGGTTCCATCTGCTCGGACTTGGCATCTCCCCTTCGGAGGAGGCCTCCTGGGCCGTGTTGACAGTGGATTGGCTTTTCTGGCTGGCGGGCGGGGTGGATTTGGCTGCGGGATGGTTTTTGGCGAGGCCGCGGTTGAAATCGCGTTGAATTCTGGGCTGTAAGCGATATATAAGCCTAAGTGCTATTGCTATTCCTTCAATCTTCCTTCCTTCAATCTTCCTTCCTTCCCTCCTTCCCTCCTTCCCTCCTTCCCTCCTTGCTTCCTTCCTTCCTTCTTCCTTCCCTCCTTCCTTCCTTGCTTCCTTCCTTCCCTCCTTCCCTCCTTCCCTCCTTGCTTCCTTCCTTCCTTCCCTCCTTCCCCTCCCTCCTTCCTTGCTTGCTTCCTTCCCTCCTTCCTTCCTTTCTTCTTTCCTTCCTTCCTTCCTTCCCTCCCTCC
>NC_091957.1:15694573-15723032 GCF_031021105.1 Erythrolamprus reginae
GGAGGTCAAAAACACCCCTTCCCCACTGCCGTGGTGCAGGAGGCTGACTAGGCCCCACCCACCATGGCCATGCCCACCCCTCAACCTGACAGAGGACCCCTTGCTAAATGTCACCCCTGGCAGCATCTGGGAACTTCGAGTCTTTGATCGAGGCATTAATGAGCTCCTCCTTATCTCCCAGCCGGGCCCATTCAAACTTTAACCAGATGATCTGCAAAAGAAGGAGAGAACAATATTAAACATTTATCCCTAGTTTCAGCTTGAATTTCCATTCCGTAATTAAACTCTTTATCCTCGGAAGAACTTGGAAATTAGATGCTTTTAAAACCCCGAGCTAAGTCAGAACCAGTTTGCATGGGGAATGAATCCACAGCTCCTGTTATTTATAAAGATTGGAGAGCGGGCTCTTTTTTAAATTTATTATTTTTTTTGTTCTAGCCTTACACGTTTTGCTAATTCTTCCATCCATCCGTGAGAAACTCCACTTTAAAAAAAAATTAAAAAGGATTTTCTTTGCAGTTCTTTATTGTCCCGCTGATCTAAAGGGAATATTTGATTTTTAAAACCTGAAATGTTAGGAAGGAAAGCCTGCAAGCCTGTGCTTGCAAAAGTGTAAAAGGTATGATTGATCACTCGATTGTTGTATGGTTTTTTTTTTAAAAGGTATCATCAGAAAGAGACGAAGCCGTTGATACCCCACATTTTGTATATCTTCTTATTATATTTGAACGCGTGGAATTTTCTCTCGCAGAGATTTGCTTTCATATCCTATTCCTTTACGTTTTGATTCTGTCGGGGACGATTCTTTTTCTCTCTGAGTAAAATCGTGTTTTTTATTTGTCTAGACAGGAGGAGATAAATTGCAGATAAATGCGCTGTTTTCACTGCTTTAAAGCTTCCTCTTTACAGGTACAGGTACTTCTACCTAAGAAGCCCTCTACTTACGAGCTTTTCTAGATAAGAATCGGGGGTTGAAGAATTTTTTGCCTCTTCTCAAGAACCATGTTCCACTTACAAACCCGAGCCTCCAAAACTGTAACTGGAAAAGGCAGGGAGAAGCCTCCGCGGGGCCTCTCTAGGAATAATATAATAATTTAATAATAATTTATTAGATTTGTATGCCGCCCCTCTCCGGAGATTCTGGGTGGAAACAGTGCCGGAAAAGGCGGGGAGAAGCCTCCGTGGGGCCTCTCTAGTAATCTCCTGGGAGGAAACAGGGCCGGAAAAGGCAGGGAGAAGCCTCCATGGGGCCTCTCTAGGAATAATAATAATAATTTAATAATAATTTATTAGAATCTCTGAAGATTCTGGGAGGAAACAGTGCCAGAAATGTGGGGAGAAGCCTCTGTGGGGCCTCTCTAGGTATCTCCTGGAAGGAAACAGGGCCGGAAAAGACGGGGAGAAGCCTCTGTGGGGCCTCTCTATTAATCTCCTGGGAGGAAACAGGGCCAGAAAAGGCAGGGGAGAAGCCTCCATGGGGCCTCTCTAGGAATAATAATAATAATTTAATAATAATTTATTAGAATCTCTGAAGATTCTGGGAGGAAACAGTGCCAGAAATGTGGGGAGAAGCCTCTGTGGGGCCTCTCTAGGTATCTCCTGGAAGGAAACAGGGCCGGAAAAGACGGGGAGAAGCCTCTGTGGGGCCTCTCTAGGAATCTCTTGGGAGGAAACAGTGCCAGAAAAGGCAGGGAAAAGCCTCCATGGGGCCTCTCTAGGAATCTCCTGGGAGAAAACAGGGTTGGAAAAGGCAGGGAGAAGCCGCCGTGGGGCCTCTTTAGGAATCTCCTGGTAGGAAACAGAGCAGGAAAAGGCGGGGAGAAGCCTCCGTGGGTCCTCTCTAGGAATCTCCTGGGAGGAAACAGGGCCTCCACCCTCCCTGTGGTTTCCCCAATCACCCACATTATTTGCTTTTATATTTATTCCTATGGGAAAAATTGCTTCTTCTTACAAACCTTTCTACTTAAGAACCTGGTCACCGAATGAATTAAATTTGTAAGTAGAGGCACCACTGTACTACTCTACAATTGTGGATTTATGACCTCAATTGAGTCCCAAAATTTCTGTTGCTAAGTGAGACGTAACTCACACTCCATTTCAGTAACAACACAATTGTTTTTGGAAGGGGATTAAATTTTTTAGGAATTGGTTCTCTGCCCAGTTACTGGGTGGTTATGGCCACGGTACGGCGTGGCCTACTCGGCCTCCTGAAGGTGGGACATTTTATTTATTATTATTTAGATTTGTATGCCGCCCCTCTCCGCAGACTCGGGGCGGCTCACAGCAAAATACAACAAATCATGACAAATCCAAATAAATTTAAAAGATTTAAAAGATTTAAAAAAGAGGCTTTCCTTGAGCCTCTGGGAGGATGAAAATGGCCTCCCCCGGACTCCCTCTGGAGGCCAGAAATGTAAAATTAGCATCCGGTTTGCCTGGACAAGGTCTGGACTTGCTGAATCCCACTCTTGCCCTTATGTCTGAAATAGTTTAGGATCTCCTCCATGAGCAAGGTCCCTTCCCACTCTATGATTCCATGTTCTAAACCAGCCACTTGATTGGCTCAGTCTCTGTTTGTGGTCTCCAAAACCCCCACATTTTTAGAGCCTTTCAAAACAGCAACCGGGTAGGGACCAACTGGAGGATGATGTCAAAGGGGATGATGTTCCATCGAAAAGAGATCTCCATCAATAAGGGGCTTTTTTGTGGTCTCATTAGATGTTATTTCTAATCGATGGGACCCCTAACACACTGTCCCATCCCTTCCTGGGTGTTGTGATTCAGCCTGAGGCTCCTCAGGGACCGGCTGGAGCTCTGCCGGATCCATGCCCAGAGGAGGAGGACTGACCAGGAGGGGGAGGACCAGGCAGACGGGGGAGAGGAACGTCAGGAAGAGGAGGAGGGAGAGCAGCCTGAGACCCCCGGGGGGGGCCTCTCCCCAGCTAGTAGCCTGGATTCATTGGATGAAGACGCACAGGCTATAATAGACATGAGGCAGAGACGTGCAGCTCAAAGAAGGGGCCAATTAGAAAGGTATTTCCATCCCTGAATTGGCAACATCTGGGTTTGGGTGTGGTTCTCCTCAGCAGGGTTGAAAAGGCAGGCCCGCCCTTACAGTCTTGTGGAGAGTTATCAACTAGGAGTCCTGTGACCTTGCTTCGATTCTTGGCGTCTCTGATCTTGGCTTGTGGCCTAGAAGTCTAAAAGACTTGGGGGAGGCGTGGGTTTTATTATCTCCAGTGTTGTTTATGCCAGCAAGAATCCTGTTTTATTGCCTGGCCTTCGTGAAACCTCTGTGAAGCTTCATCGTGTTCCTGTCTGTAAGAACAGTTTTTGTTACCTGTGTTTGCTTTCCAGTATATAAACTGCCTTTGCTTTTTACCAGTGTGTCTGGATACTCTTTTTGGTTGGTGTTGGCGTCTGGGGGGACCCAGACAGAACACTGGGGAGCCAGGTGGGTGTCCTAGGGCAGAGGAGCCCACCTGTAACTTGGTTCCATTTCAGGCCCAAGGAGAAGCCTTGTGGTTGTGTGGCGGTTTTGTGACATTTTTCTCCTGGCGGTCCCACCCAGTCTGGGACGTGTCCGTGTCTGGAATGATACCGTCGAAGTACAGTACATTCAGCTGCCTGGTGACATACTAAATTAAAATCCATTTTCTCAAAAATGCATTCGACTGCATAGAGCGTGCCATACCACTTAAGCGGGAGCTGATAGAGAGGCCGAATAAGGAAGTCAGAAACTCAGACAGCGTTTCACAAACATTTCCTAATGCAACTCTGCCCGATCGCTTGCAAAGAAAAAAATAAAATTGAGTATTCATAGCAGAGGAACCCTTTAATGGAACCAGGACTTGATGGAATATTTGGCTGGGTCTCTTAAAAGCCCCCCCCCCTCCCTCCTTCTTCCTGCTTTTTACTAACTTTTGCTGAAAATTAAAAAATAATTGAACCGGATCCAAAGCCTTCATTTATTTCTCCCGCGAGGGGCTAAGCGAGGCTGCGGAGTGGCGAGGCCCTGCCTGTGAGTTCCTTGTCACTTTGATGAATTCTTTAGTTGCAACCGACTTTAATGCAAAGAGAGGCTGTCACTTAAATGCCAGATGCGACAATGGCTTCCGTTTGAAATCAGAAGAGCTAATTTGGAGGCGGGGAGGGGGGGGAGATAAGACCCCTCTTCATTTTTTAGCTAAATCAGCTGCTTCTCTGAAGGCAAATTATGCATGACAAAAAAAAGGGGGGGAGGTTGAAATCACATTTTCCCAGACAGGAAAAAGACACCAAGCCAATTCTTTGCCAACCGTCAGCCACAGAATGACGGGAAATCCTCGACTTGGGTTTTGTTCAATGTTATGACGAGCAAAAAAGCCCAGGGTTACTAAAACCGGACAAGATTTAGCAACCTCAGGGACCGCCTTCTGCTGCACGAATCCCAGCGACCAGTTAGATCCCACAGAGTGGATCTTCTCCGGGTCCCGTCAACTAAGCAATGCCGCCTGGCGGGACCCAGGGGAAGAGCCTTCTCTGTGGCCGCCCCGGCCCTCTGGAACCAACTCCCCCAGAGATTAGAACTGCCCCCACCCTCCTTGCCTTTCGTAAACAACTTAAAATCCACCTCTGCCGCCAGGCATGGGGGAATTGAGATCCTCTTTCCCCCTAGGCCTTTACAATTCTATGCATGGTATGTATGTATGTATGTATGTTTGGTTTTTATATGAATAGATTTTTAATCATCAATACCAAATTACTATTGTACACTGTTTTATTGTCGCTGTTAGCCGCCCCGAGTCTCTGGAGAGGGGCGGCAAACCAATAAATAAATAAATAAATAAATAAATAAATAAATAAATAAATAAATAAATAAATAAATAAATAAATAAATAAATAAATAAATAAATAAATAAATAAATAAATAAATAAATAAATAAATAAATAAATAAATAAATAAATAAATAAATAAATAAATAAATAAATAAATAAATAAATAAATAAATAAATAAATAAACAAACAAACAAACAAACAAACAAACAAACAAACAAACAAACAAACAAACAAACCTCAATGTTGGTCCTACACTTGTAAGCGGAGGATTATTTGTAGTTTCTAGAGAATTAGGGAATCTCCTTTGTGAGTCCTTCTCCCTGACCTCATTTCTCCTGTGGTCTCAACATCCTGTTATCTAACTGTCCCCCCTGACTGTAGCTTTCCTTCCTGTTAGAAGGACCAGGAGAGACATGAAAACATCCCCCAATAATTGAGGGGTTGCCGCAGAGAAGAGGGGGTCAACCTCTTCTCCAAAGCCCCTGAAGGCAGTTCAAGAAGCAACGGGTGGAAACTAAACAAGGAGAGAAGCAACCTGGAACTAAGGAGACATTAACTGACTGTGAGAACAATTAGTCAGTGGAACAGCTTGCCACCAGAAGCCGTGGGTGCTCCATCACTGGAGGTCTTCAAGAAGAGAGTGGAGAACCATTTCACTGGGGTGGTATAGGTCTCCTGCTTGAGCAGAAGGCTGGACTAGAAGACCTCCAAGGTCCCTTCCAATCCCTTATTCCATATTCTATGACTCCAGAGAGCATTATTAACATAGTTGAGGAGTTTGTCATTCCAACATGAAATGGCTGGATTTGTGAAGGAACTCTATTAGTACTATGTATGTAACAATGTGGCAATATATAAACAAGCTAATAATGAATGCTTGTATGTATTGAAGCACTATAGCTTTAAGAGGTAGTGTTGCAGATGGCCATAAGGGGGAGCCAGAAGCGTGATTCCTCCCCCCCCCTCTGCTATTTCTGATTCACTGTGACTGCTATCGTAAGAACTATGTGTTCGATAATAGTTTTTGTATTTGTCTGTGCATGATTGGACTGTTTAACTTGACTATGATATTTGCTAAAGTAAACACTATTTAACATGCTTTAAATAGTTTGTATGAATGAACCATTTATGGTTTGTATGAATGAACCATTTATTTATTTATTTATTTATTTATTTAATTATTATTAATTAATTAATTGGATTTTTATACTGCCCCTCTCAGAGGACTCGGGGCGGCTCACAACAACAACAACAACAACAACAACATATTGTTATTGTTATTGTTGTTGTTGTTGTTTATTTTATTTATTTATTTATTAGATTTGTATGCCGCCCCTCTCCGTAGACTCGGGGCGGCTAACAACAGTAAAAAGACAATATGAACAAATCTAATATTAAAAGTAATGTAAAAAACTCCAATGTAAGAAACCAATCATACATACACACATACCATGCATAAATTTTATAAGTCTAGGAGGAAGGGAATATCTCAGTTCCCCCATGCCTGACGACAGAGGTGGGTTTTAAGCAGCTTACGAAAGGCAAGGAGGTGGGGGCAACTCTGATATCAGGGGGGGAGTTGGTTCCGGAGGGTCGGGCCGCCACATAGAAGGCTCTTCCTATTATTATTATTATTATTATTATTATTATTATTATTATTATTATTATTATTATTATTATTTAGATTTGTATGCAGCCCCTCTCCGCAGACTCTATACAAAGACACAATAGCATAGTAATCCAATTAATATCCAAAAAAATAATCTTTAAAATAATCTTTAAAAATTCTAACTTTAAAAACTTTCATTAGCCTTCATTCAATAAAATCATACTAAAACCATTCATTGGTCAGGGGGGAAGATCTAAGGAACCCCAGGCTTGGCGACAAAGATGAGTTTTTAGGCTCTTTCGGAAGGCAAGGAGGGTGGGGGCAGTGCGAATCTCTGGGGGGAGCTGATTCCAGAGGGCCGGCCCCCCCACAGAGAAGGCACTTCCCCAAGGTCCCACCAGCCAACATTGTTTGGTCGACGGGACCCGGAGAAGGCCAACTCTGTGGGACCTCACCGGTCGCTGGGACTCGTGCAGCAGAAGGCGATCTTGGAGATAGTCTGGTCCTATGCCATGTAGGACTTCATAGGTCATAACCAACACTTTGAGTTGTGTCCAGAAACAGATTGGTAGCCAATGCAGTCCATTGACCATTACTCATATCCCCTGACTATCTGCTGGACCTCTGCTAGAATTCTACCTTTCCTTTGCGCAGGTGCATCCTTGTTAACTCCGGGGTCACTCCTCACACTCCTTAACAAACTCTACTTCCGTTGGGCTTCTGGACCCCCGTCTAGGTAGCCAGCCAAGCCCCGATGCCTAATGCCACAACCTTTTCTCTAGGAGGGAAATTCTGTAGTTAGAAACATAGAAGATTGACGGCAGAAAAAATCCTCCTGGTCCATCTAGTCTGCTCTTATACCCTTTCCTGTGTTTTATCTTAGGATGGATCTATGTTTATCCCAGGCATGTTTAGATTCAGTTCCTGTGGATTTACCAACCATGTCTGCTGGAAGTTTGTTCCAAGCATCTACTCCTCTTTCAGTCAAATAATATTTTATTATTTATTTATTTATTAATTCATTAATTCATTAATTAATTAATTAATTAATTAATTCAATTTTTATGCCGCCCTTCCCCTTAGACTCAGGGCGGCTTACAACATGTTAGCAATAGTGCTTCTTAACAGAGCTAGCCTATTGCCCCCACAATCCGGGTCCTCATTTTACCCACCTCGGAAGGATGGAAGGCTGAGTCAACCTTGAGCCAGTGATGAGATTTGAACCGCTGACTTACAGATCTAAAGTCAGCTTCAGTGGCCTGCAGTACAGCACTCTACCTGCTGTGCCACCCCGGCTCCTGTGGCTTCTGATCTTTCCCCCAACTAATCTCAGATTGTGCCCTCTTGTTCTTGGGTTCACTTCCCTCCTGAACCTTATTGAACCCTTTAGGATATTTAAATGTTTCAATCGTGTCCCCCCCTTTCCCTTCTCTGCTCCAGACTCTACAGATGGAGTTCATGAAGTCTTTCCTGATAAAGTTTGATGCTTCAGACCTTCCACCATTTTTGTAGCCCGTCTTTGGACCCGTTCCTCCTTGGAGTAGATTTTGTAAGCAGCTCCACTTGTTCTGACAATGTCCAAAAGTGAGCTGTGGAGAGAACAACCCTGCCAGCAGACTCCCTGGATCTTCATGGATGTTATTCTTGGAGATCATTAAAGGAAGACGGAGATAACACCATGATCTTCCACCGTGGGTAGAGACATGAAAGGAAGAGGTTGTTTTCTGAAGCTCCCGAGACAGCTTGTCAATTAATTGCAACCACTGTTGGGCCTCCCTTGATCTGATGGCCCCTCTGTCCCCACTGATCCAAGGAAGACAGCTACTCACACATTGCTCCTCCGTATCTCCATCGAGAGTGTCTTCTCCTCTCTGCCTTCAGCCATATCTCCAAGGGAAGTGACAGTAATTGCATGTGAAATCTCTCCATCCCTTCCGTGCGGGGCGGCTGGGAAGCCCTCTTAATTCAGCCCTGGGGAACCATGTGAAGATCAGGATAATAACAATGTCCAAGGGGTGAAGAAGGATATTATTTAACGTCTGGGATAATTTCTTGGGAGGATGAAAAGGGCTCAGAACATATTCCACTCACTATGTTGCCAAAAGAGGCAGGATATTCATAGTAATCATACTTAGATTTATAGACCGCTTTCCAGCCCTCTCTAAGTGATTTACAGAGAGTCAGCCTCTTGCCCCCAACAATCTGGGTCCTCATTTGACCCACCTTGGAAAGATGGAAGGCTGAGTCAACCTGGAGCTGGAGGTGAGATTTGAACTGCTGAACTGTTGGCAGCCAATGATCAGCAGAAGCAGCTTGCAGTACTGCACTCTAACCAATGTGCCACAGAGGAAGGAAGGTTAGAAGAAGGAAGGAGGGAAGGAAGGAAGGAAGGTTAGAAGAGGGAAGGAAGGAAGGTTAGAAGAAGGAAGGGAGGGAGGAGGGAAGGAAGGGAGGGAGGGGGGAGAGAAGAAAGGAGGGAGGGAGGGTAGAAGAAGGAAGGAAAGAAGGAATGAAGGAATGAAGGAATGTTAGAAGAAAGAAGGAAGGGAGGAAGGTTAGAAGAAGGAAGGAAGGTTAGAAGAAGGAAGGGAGGTTAGAAGAAGGGAGGGAGGTTAGAAGAAGGAAGGGAGGTTAGAAGAAGGAAGGGAGGGAGGTTAGAAGAAGGAAGGAAGGTTAGAGGAAGGAAGGGAGGGAGGTTTGAAGAAGGAAGGAAGGTTAGAAGAAGGAAGGGAGAGAGGAAGGAAGGAAGGGAGGGAGGAGGGAAGAAGGGAGGGAGTGAGTGTGGGAGGGTAGAAGAAGGAAGGAAAGAAGGAATGAAGGAATGAAGGAATGTTAGAAGAAAGAAGGAAGGGAGGAAGGTTAGAAGAAGGAAGGTAAGAAGGAAGGACGGAAGGAAGAATGGAAGGTCCCTTATTCTATTCTATTCTATTCTATTCCATTCCATTCCATTCCATTCCATTCCATTGTATTCTATTCGTGTATTTTAACCTCCCCTCTCCCTCGAATCTTCTTTCATCTGCTGAGTTTTCTCAAACTCTCTTAGATTGAATTGTGTCAGATTCACTTCAACCCTCGCAATCCATCTCTCCAAATTGATCTTTTGAGTCTCTTCCATCGCCGAAGCCGGATCCAAAACCCCGGCGCAGTTGGATTCTTCTGACATCTGAATACGATCCGCTCCCACCTCCGAATGGCGGGCTTATTGGATCCGGATCGATTCAGACTGTTCATCCCCGGCTGTTTATTTATGAGGAGCTGAGGGGGGAAGAGAGAATCCGTTCCGAGCAAATGAAGTCAGATGCGTTGCGTTCAATTTGCCTCCAAGGATTGATCGGTTAATTCAACCCTTTCGAGGCAATTGAGCAGATCATTTTAGAGCAGATCATTTTAGAGCGATGTATTGGCTTCCCTCAACATCTAGGGGCTCCAGAGACCCATGTGGCTTAAATCCTTTGCCCCATGGACCCCCACGGGGAGGTCAAGGGAAAACCCAAAGCTTTAGATAATAGTTTCTGCTCTTCCGCAATGCTGATACCTAAAATGGTCACCGGACATCAAAAACATCATCAAAAAAGCACCACAAAGAATGTTCTTTCTGCGCCAACTCAGGAAGCTCTAACTGCCCAAGGAGCTGCTGATCCAGTTCTACAGGGGAACCATTGAGTCTGTCATCTGGACCTCCATAACTGTCTGGCTTGGTGCTGCAACCCAACAAGACCGACACACACTTCAGAGGAGAATCAGAACTGCAGAAAAAACAAAGGCTGCCAGTCTGCCTTCCATTGAGGACCTGTAGACTGCACGAGTCAAAAAGAGGGCAGGGAAAATATTTACTGACCCCTCACATCCTGGACACAAATTGTTTCAACTCCTACCCTCAAAACGTCGCTACAGAGCACTGCACACCAAGACAACTAGACACAAGAACAGTTTTTTCCCGAACGCCATCACTCTACTAAACAAATAATTCCCTCAACACTGTCAGACTTTCTGCTAAATCTGCACTTCTATTCTACTAGTTTTTCTCATCATTCCTTTCACCCATTTCCTCCCATGTTGACTGTATGACTGTAACTTGTTGCGTATATCCTAAGATTTTTATTAATATTGCTTCTTCATTGCTTATTTGACCCCTATGACAATCATTAAGTGTTGTACCACATGATTCTTGACAAAAGGATATCTTATTTTATGGACGCTGAGAGCATCTGCACCAAGACAAATTCCTTGTGTGTCCAATTACACTTGGCCAATAAAAATTCTATTCTATTCTATTCTATTCTATTCTATTCTACTAGTTTTTCTCATCATTCCTCTCATCCTTTTCCTCCCTCTTAGAACTGTATGACTGTAACTTGTTGCTTGTATCCTTAAGATTTTTATTAACATTTATTGTTTCTTCATTGCTTATTTGACCCCTGTGACAATAATTAAGTGTTGTACATCGTGATTCTTGACAAATGTACATTTTCTTTTATGTACACTGAGAGCATAAGCACCCAATTCCTTGTGTGTCCAATCACACTTGGCCAATAAAGAATTCTAATTCTAATTGAAACCATCTTCCTTTAACAAGTGGAGATGCTTAGAATGTGGAACATGGAATAACGGAGCTGGGAGGGTCCTTTGAGGTCTTCTAGTCCAATGTTTCCCAACCTTGGCCACTTGAAGATATTTGGACTTCAAGTCCCAGAATTCCCCAGCCAGCGAATGCTGGCTGGGGAATTCTGGGAGTTGAAGTCCAGATATCTTCAAGTGGCCAAGGTTGGGAAACACTGTTCTAGTCCAACCCCTTGCTCTCTCTGGAATGATAGAATAACAGAAAGGACCTCCCAACTTCTATTATTCTAACATTTTAGAAAATCTTTCGTAAACGGGCTCTTAAAATCCAGTTGTGCCCAAATAATTCTCCCTTCTCCAAAAGACCACAAAACTCCCTCTGCTTTTTAAGAATGCAATTTCTTATTTTTATTCCACACATAAGTATTTGTAGGGCTTGAAGAATTGATGACGCCTTTCATTTCCTGGAGACACTTTGGCAGGGGAAAACATTTATTTATTTTATTTTATTTATTTATTCTTTGTCCAATATACAATACATATGAAAGAGAATAGACATTAAGTGATATATAAAAGATAGGAAGTAAAGAGGAAGAGAAGTACTGTAGGTGGGAAGGAAAGAATATATATGATAAAAGGGACAGGAAAGACAATTGGACAGGGGACGAAAGGCACATCAGTGCACTTATGTACGCCCCTTACTGGCCTCTTAGGAACCTGGAGAGGTCAATCGTGGAGAGTCTGAGGGAGAAATGTTGGGGGTTGGGGGTTGACACTATTGAGTCCGGTAATGAGTTCCACGCTTCGATGACTCGATTGTTAAAGTCATATTTTTTACAGTCAAGTTTGGAGCGATTAACATTGAGTTTGAAGCTGTTGCATGCTCTTGTGTTGTTGCGGTTGAAGCTGAAGTAGTCGTTGACCGGAAGGATATTACAGCGAATGATTTTGTGGGCAATACTTAAATCGTGTTTTAGGCGCCGCAGTTCTAAGCTTTCAAGATCCAGGATAGTTAGGCTGTTTTCATATGGTATTCTGTTTCGGGTGGAGGAGTGGAGGGCTCTTCTGATGAAATATCTTTGGACGTTTTCGAGAGTGTTGATGTCTGAGATGTGGTGAGGGTTCCAGACAGATGAGCTATATTCGAGGATGGGCCTGGCATAGGTTTTGTAGGCTCTGGTCAGTAGTGTGAGATTGCCAGAGCAGAAGCTACGTAGAATAAGGTTTACAACTCTGGAGGCCTTTTTGGCGATATTGTTGCAGTGGGCTTTAGCACTTAGGTCATTTGAAATTAGTATTCCGAGGTCTTTTACTGAGTGTGGGTTTGCTGTGAGAATTTGTTTGTTCAGTTCATATATGAGGTTTGGGTTCTTTTTGCCGATGTGGAGGGTAGAGCATTTGTTGGTTGAGATTCGAAGTTGCCAGATGTTAGACCAATCTGAAACATAGTCAAGGTCTTTTTGGAGAGTGAGTGTGTTGCTGCTATGATATTGAAATTTTGTTCACTTTGCTCTGCTCGTTGGCCTTGAACCCACAACTCTCCTCTGCTTAAGGGAGGGCCTGTCTCCTCCTTCTCTCTCTCCCTCCCCCACATTTCAATTTTTTTAAATAAAAAAACCAACCCCCCCCGCAAACAAAGCCCACAGTTTGGACCGCAACTTGGTGGGGAGAAGATTCCCTCCATCCACAGCTGCTACTTTGAATGGAAAGCCTTGAATATTCATTTTGAAAATGTATAATTTATAGTTATGGCAGATGAGTCATAATTTAAGTGTTATTGCCCTAAATTATCTATAGCATTTCAAACTTGGAAGAGAGAGGCTTAAACATCAAAATTGTGAAATTACGGCACAGAAGGGAAAACAAACAGATCTGGAGTTGGTTCAGCTCGGGAGACTTCGTTCTGGTTAGGCTTGGCCAAATTCAAAAAATTGGGGTGCTCCTCAAATGGTGGTATCATCCACTTCTTGGCCATGGATACCCCAAACCCCTTGAAACCCACTTTCTCCCACTTTTTCTTGGTGTCTTGAAGAGAAGACACTCCATGCTTGGTGAGAAGACAGAAGTTGGCAATAAATAAATAAAATAAATAAATAAAACTTTTGCCAGACCCATCCTTGAATACAGTTCATCTGTCTGGAACCCATACCACATCTCGGACATCAACACCCTTGAAAATGTCCAAAGATACTTCACCAGAAGAGCCCTTCACTCCTCCACTCGAAACAGAATACCCTACGAAAGCAGACTATCAATCCTTGGTCTTGAAAGCTTAGAACTACGACGCCTAAAACACGATCTAAGTATTGCCCACAAGATCATATGCTGCAACGTTCTACCTGTCAATGACTACTTCAGCTTCAATCGCAACAACACAAGAGCACGCAACAGATTCAAACTTAATATTAACCGCTCCAAACTTGACTGTAAAAAATATGACTTCAGCAACCGAGTTGTCGAAGCGTGGAACTCATTACCTGACTCAGTAGTGTCAACCCCTAACTCCCAACATTTTCCCCTTAGACTATCCACGATTGACCTCTCCAGGTTCCTTAGAGGTCAGTAAGGGGTGTGCATAAGTGCACCAGTGTGCCTTCCGTCCCCTGTCCAATTGTCTCTCCTTATCTCATTTATCTTTTCTTCCTTTCAAATTTGTCCACCTATACTTTTATATCTTTTCTTCTATTCTTTTCTTTAGTTATATTATTACATATCTATTCACCTCAATGTGTGTTATGTATTGGACTAAATAAACAAACAAACAAACAAACAAACAAATAAATAAATAAATAAATAAACAAATTAATAAATTAATTAATGGCTTGCCACTCTATCTGTAGAAGGCCTGATGTTGATGGGAACTTCTGCAGAGTCTGCGGAGAGGGGCGGCATACAAATCAAATAAATAAATAAATGAATGAATGAATGAATGAATGAATGAATGAATGAATAAATAAATAAAAAAATAAAAAAAATAAACTTGGGAGGGGGGATTTTCAGGATGGAGCAGATACAGCCACAAAAACTTCTCTTGAGGGGTTCAAGGCCATCCTATGCCCACCCACCTGGGCAGAAGTGGAAGGAGGAGTTGCCATGCTGGCACAATCTGAGTAGGCAACATGACGAGTTTGTGGTTGGGAGAGATAACGGGTGTGAACTTTCAACTGAGTGAGAAACTCCAGGTTTCCCAATGTAGGTACCAGGATGGGTCCGGGAATAAATTGGAACTTGGATGAGTATTTTGACTCGGATTCTGATTTAGTTCAGATCCTTGACACTTTGCTTGCTTCAGAGGCCCTCAGACCCATGATTAGGTTCATAACGTTGATTACCCAAGATCCCCCAAAGGGATAAGCTTGAATTTTCTTAAGGTGTGCAACAAATATTGAGTCAATGGTCTTTCTCAACAAACACAGAACATAGACTAATAGGGTTGGAAGGGTCCTTGGAGATCTTCTAATCCAACCCCCTGCTCCATCAGGAGAGACTCTACCATCCCCATCAAATGACTATTCAATCTCTTCTTGAAGACCTCCAGGGACGGATCAACCACAACTTCTGGAGGGAAGCTGTTCCATTGATGAATTGTTCTCACCCTCGGGAAATTCCTCCTTAGTTTTAGGTTGGACCTCTCTTTGACGATCTTCAACTCATTATGTCGTTTGGCGGGCCGCAGGGGAAGAGCCTTCACTGTGGCGGCCCCGACTCTCTGGAACCAGCTCCCCCCAGAGATTAGAACTGCCCCCACCCTCCTTGCCTTTCGTAAACTCCTCAAAACCCACCTTTGTTGTCAGGCATGGGGGAACTGAGATATCTCCCCCGGGCCTATACAATTTATGTATGGTATGTTTGTATGTATGTCTGCTTAATAATGGGGTTTTTAAAATATTTTAAATTGTAAATTATTAGATTTGTTATGAACTGTTTTATTGTGCTGTGAGCCGCCCCAAGTCTACGGAGAGGGGCGGCATACAAATCTAATAAATAAATAAATAAATTACTGCTTTAGAAAACAGAATAATGGAGTTGGACGGGACCTTAAAGATCTTCTAGCAAATAGCATTTAGACTTATATACTGCTTCACAGTGCTTTCCAGCCCTCTCTAAGCAGTTTACAGAGAGTCAGCCTCTTGCCCCCAACAATCTGGGTCCTCTTTTGACCGACCTTGGAAGGAAGGAAGGCTGAGTCAACCTTGAGCCTGGTGAGATTCGATCTGCCAAACTGCTGGCAGCCGGTGATATGCAGAAGAGGTTTGCAGGACTGCACTCTAACCACTGCGCCACTGAGGAAGGAAGGTTGGAAGAAGAAAGAAAGGCAGGAAGGAAGGTTAGAGGAAGGAAGGAAAGAAAGAAGGAAGGAAGGTTAGAAGAAAGCAGGAAAGAAGGAAGGAAGGTAGAAGGTTAGAAGAAGGAAAGAAGGAAGGAAGGTAGGAAGAAGGAAGGAAGGAAGGTTAGAAGCAGGAAGGAAGGCTAGAAGAAGGAAGGTTAGAAGAAGGAAAGAAGGAAGGTAGGTAGGAAGGAAGAAGGAAGGAAGGTTAGAAGAAAGAAGGAAAGAAGGAAGGAAGGAAGGTAGAAGGTTAGAAGAATGAAGGAAGGTTAGAAGAAGGAAGAAGGAAGGAGGGAAGGAAGGAAGGTTAGAAGCAGGAAGGAAGGCTAGAAGAAGGAAGGTTAGAAGAAGGAAAGAAGGAAGGAAGGAAGGAAAGAAGGAAGGAAGGTTAGAAGAAGGAAGAAGGAAGGAAGGAAAGAAGGTTAAAAGCAGGAAGGAAGGCTAGAAGAAGGAAGGTTAAAAGAAGGAAAGAAGGAAGGAAGGTTAGAAGAAGGAAGAAGGAAGGAAGGAAAGAAGGAAGGAAGGTTAGAAGCAGGAAGGAAGGCTAGAAGAAGGAAGGTTAAAAGAAGGAAAGAAGGAAGGAAGGTTAGAAGAAGGAAGAAGGAAGGAAGGAGGAAGGAAGGAAGGAAGGAAGGCAGGCAGGCTCTTCCGACTCTTCTACTCCAACTACCTGCTCGAGCAGGAGACCCTGGGCTTCTTCTTGAAAACCACAAGTACATCTCAACTTCTGGAAGTCCGCTGATCCAGAGGGAGAAGACCTGTATGAAAGGAGCTACATTCCCGGTTGAAGGGGAAAGGCAAATCAAAAGCATTAATCTTTGCAGAGAGGGACTCCTGATTTCTACCAAAGGTCTCCAATACTCTCCAAGGGAGACATTAGGAGGCCCGGCAACAGGTCAAAGCAGAGCTCATTTCCCTCCCTCGCTTGCTTGCTCTCTCTTTCTCTTTCTGATATTCCCTTTTGCTCTCTTTGATCTGCTCTCTCCTGCAATGGGCTGGTGGTGGAAGGTGTTTCCACAGCTCTGAATTATTCTGTGTGATTGTGCTTTGAAACGAGGAGGAGAGCCGCGCGTGCAGAGGGGGGGACTTCTCAGCTGCGCTTTCTTCAGAAGGAACCGCCGGCAGGTGGAAGGGAAAGGGAGAAGGGAACTCTCCAGCAGTCAGGTCCTTAACCCCGAGTCTCCTTTTTTGCAAGGACCAGCAAGGCCTCTGGCTTCCTTAGAGGAGGTTCAGAGCGGGAACATGTGTCACCTTTGGTTTGCATGCCAAAAGGGGTGTTGGAAGCGCATGGGCCTTACTGAAACCTGGTACAGTGTTCCCTCGATTTTCGCGGGGGATGCGTTCCGAGACTGCCCGCGAAAGTTGAATTTCCGCAAAGTAGAGATGCGGAAGTAAATACACTATTTTGGGCTATGAAAAGTATCACAAGCCATCCCTTAACACTTTAAACCCCTAAATTGCAATTTCCCATTCCCTTAGCAACCATTTAGATTATTACTCACCATGTTTCTTTATTAAAGTTTATTTAATTTTTTTTTTTTATTAAAGGTGAATGCAAGTTTGGTGATGACATATGACGTCATCAGGCGGGGAAAAATGTGGTATAGGGGGAAAAACCGCAAAGTATTTTTTAATTAATATTTTTGAAAAACCGTGCTAAAGACTTTTCGCGAAGTTCGAACCCGCGAAAATCGAGGGAACATTATACATGAAAAAAATATATGGGAAAATGCACTTCCGGTTTCCCATCGTGGTTCTTTTTGCACTCTGGAGGGTTTCAGGGAAGCTTCCTTAAACCCTCTGGTGTGCCAAAAACAGGACAACGGGCAAACCGGAAGTTTGGAAAATGTGTTTTTAGTTTGCCCCTTGTGCTGTTTTTTGCACTCCGGGACTTCAGGAAGCTTCCCTGAACACTCCGGAGTGCAAAAAACAGCACAACGGGTGTTCTGTCGAGCTCTCTGGTAGAATCCTCCCCAAAAATGCACAGATACAATTTCAGACACACACACACACATTTGAAAATTCAAAACAATGTTCTTTATACCGAAAACGGAAATAAACAGAGCACTCTTTTTGTATAGCAAAGAGCACTTGTCTCCAAACAAACTGGTAATTTGTACAAGTCCCTTATCAGTTCTGAGATACTTAGCTTGCAGCTGTGAGGCAATTCACAGTCCTTTTTCTTTCACAAAGTGAAACACACTTTGCTCTGGGTTAGTTTCAAAGCGGGGAAAAATCAGCACACAAAGATCAAAATCAGCAAAGCAGTCACGAAACACAACGATCAGATAATCCTCCACAATGGCCAAAACCCACAGGCTGCTCTTTATAGCAGCCTCACTAATTACCACAGCCCCACCCAACCACAGGTGGCCTCATTTTCTTTGATAATAATCTCTCAGTTGTTGTTGCCTATGCATCGCTCTCCGCATGCGTGGCTGTATCATTAACTCTTGTTCTGAATCCAAGGAGGATCTAGATAATTGATCTCCTTCTGAGCTGTCTGCCCCACTCTCCTCCTCCCTGTCACTCATGTCTTCTTGGTCAGAGGAGCCTTCATCATCAGATTCCACCGGGGGCAAAACAGGCCTGCAGCATGTGGATGTCTCCCCCACATCCACAGTCCTTGGGGCAGGAGCTGGGCCAGAGCTAACCACAACAGCTACGTAGGATGAGGTTAACAACTCTTGAAGCCTTCTTGGCGATGTTGTTGCAGTGGGCTTTGGCACTTAAGTCTTTTGTGATTAGTATTCCGAGTTCTTTAACCGAGTGGGGGTTATCTGTGTCTACCTTTGGTTTAAATCATGGGGGTGGGTGGGGGGAGAGAGAATCCCGTGAATAAACCGAAGGGAAGGAAGCTGGCCTGTAATTGGGCCCATAAAACATCACTTTAATAAGATTCGGCTCCCCTGAATGTTTATGGGACAAGGGGATTTGCAGTGCCTCCCCCCACCCCACCCACGGCAGGTTGATTCGTATCCTAATTAGGTGCAATTATTGCTCTCTTACAAATAATGTTTGCAGCCAGCGTCCGTTCCGCAGAGAGCGATCAGGCTGGGGTTTAATTAAATTTTCATGTTTAATTTCCTTCTCTCTTTTCCGTGGATTCTTGGGGGTCTCAACAAAATTGATTTGTTCAGGCTGGGAAGCCAAGATGTCAACGGTCAGGTAGCCGGGGACCCCTCTGCTAACCCCTTCTCTTTTCCAAAGCAGGAAACTTGCATTTAATTTGGCGCAGTGGAGATGAGGTTGGAGGAGAGCAGCACCAAATAACCGCAAAGCTTTTAAACCAGTATTTTCCCCAAAAAAATTCTAAAATGGGTGAACTTCAACTCCCATAATTCCCCAGCCAGCATGGGATGGATATCACCTCCCAGAATTCCCCGGTTATGCTAATGGATTCCTTTTGATCTGTATCTCCGTTGTGGCCTGCTTACTCTCCTTTAATCCCTTCCTCTGCTATCTCCCTGCTCTAAGTTTGGGGGATTCTGCCTCCTTTCTGCTATTCCCCCCCACTTCCAATCTTCAGTTTGCTTTTAATTAAAAACGTCTGGAGATGCCCATATGTTTCCATACGCGTTCCTTCTAACTTCGCTGTTTTGGCAAAAGAAACCTTCCCAATAGAAATGACTTAATGGGTATTATTTTACCCCATTCTAAAACACATTTACTTAATTGGAGAACAGCATTGGTTCTAGAGGAGAAAATTGGATAAAATCTGAAGCAAATTAATTTCCCACCATTTCTCCTTCCAGGGCCCGAGTTAAGTAATTTGCACTTATTTAAAAGCCAACCATCGCTTTTTCTTCCACCCTCCTTAATGTCTCGCCCGCAAAACAGCCAGGTGGGTCGTCTTCTCTGGTTTGTACGGAAAATTAAAAATGGACTTGATGGGAGAAAATGATCTCTCATCATGAGAAAAACAGCAAAGGACCACAGGGTGAATAATTTCAGAAACTGATTCTTGGAATAGCCTTTCCATTTATTCATTCATTTATTCATTTATTTATTTATTTATTAGATTTGTATGCCGCCCCTCTCCGAAGATTCGGGGTGGCTAACAACAATAAAAAAGACAATGTAAACAAATCTAATATTAAAAATAATCTAAAAACCCCCCAATTTAAAGAACCAATCATACATACAAGCATACCATGTATAAATTCTATAAGCCTAGGGGGAAGGGAAAAAATTTCAATTCCCCCATGCCTGCCGACAGAGGTGGGTTTTAAGGAGCTTGCGAAAGGCAAGGAGGGTGGGGGCAACTCTGATATCTGGGGGGAGTTGGTTCCAGAGAGTCGGGGCCGCCACAGAGAAGGCTCTTCCCCTGGGTCCTGCCAGACGACATTGTTTAGTCGACGGGACCCGGAGAAGGCCAACTCTGTGGGACCTAACTGGTCGCTGGGATTCGTGCGGCAGAAGGCGGTCCCAGAGATATTGGTAAGACTTTCGCTTGACATATTCTCCAAAGCATCTGAAGGCAGAACAAGAAGCGATGGATGGAAACTAATCATGGAGAGTGGGCTTGGAAGGTGATTAGGGGACTGGAGGCTCAAACATACGAAGAACAGTTGCAGGAACTGGGTAGGTCTAGTTTAATGAGAAGAAGGACCAGTCTTCCAATATCTCAGGGGTTGCCACAAAGGAGTCAACTTATTTATTCTCCAAAGCACCAGAGGGTAAAACAAGAAGCAATGGGTGGAAACTAAACAAGGAGAGAAGCAACTTAGAACTAAGGAGAAATTTCCTGACAGTCAGAACAATTAATCCATGGAACAGCTTGCCACCAGAAGTTGTGAATGCCCCAACACTGGAAGTTTTTAAGCAGATGTTGGATGACCATCTGTCTGAAGTAGTGTAGGGTCTCCTACCTAAGCAGGGGGTTGGACTAGAAGACCTCCAGGGTCCCTTCCATTGCTGTTGTTGAATTTCCTGACAGTGAGATCAATTAATCCATGGGACATCTTGCTTTCAGAAGTTGTGGCTGCTCCCTCAGTGGAGGTTTTCATGCAAAATTGGACAGTCATTTGTTTGGAAATATATGGAGTCTCCAGTTTGAGCAAAGGGGTTGGACTAGATAACCTCTAAGGTCCTTTCCGACTCTTTTATGTGGTTAATTTTACGAATCGACTTTTGCAAGAACATTATAAAACGAATTCAGCAAGATGTGCATTATCATTCAAAGTAGGAATAGCATGTCTTTGGCATCTGTTCTGTTGGGCTCTCTGGTAGACTCCTCCCAAAAATTCACAGGTACAAATTTCAGACACACACACGTTTGAAAATTCAAAACAATGTTCTTTATAATGAAAATTCACTTAAACCAAGCCCTCTTTTGGTATAGCAAAGAGCACTCGTCTCCAAACAAACTGGTAATTTGAACAAGTCCCTTATCAGTTCTGTGACACTTAGCTTGCAGCTGTGAGGCAATTCACAGTCCTTCTTCTTTCACAAAGTGAAACACACTTTGCCCTGGGTTAGTTTCAAAGTGGGGAAAAATCAGCACACAAAAAGTCAAAGTCAGCAAAGCAGTCACGAAACATAACAATCAGATAATCCTCCACAATGGCCAAACCCACAGGCTGCTATTTATAGCAGCCTCACTAATTACCACAGCCCCACCCAACCACAGGTGGCCTCATTTTCTTTGATAATAATCTCTCAGTTGTTGTTGCCTTTGCATCACTCTCCGCATGCGTGACTGTATCATTAACTCTTGTTCTGAATCCAAGGAGGAGCTAGATAATTGATCTCCTTCTGAGCTGTCTGCCACACTCTCCTCCTCCCTGTCACTCATGTCTTCTTGGTCAGTTGAGCCTTCATCAGCAGATTCCACCGGGGGGCAAAACAGGCCTGCAGCATGTGGATGTCTCCCCCACATCCACAGTCCTTGGGGCAGGAGCTGGGCCAGAGCTAATCACAATAGCATCCAAAAGAGTGTCGTTAGAAACATAGAAACATAGAAGACTAACGGCAGAAAAAGACCTCATGGTCCATCGAGTCTGCCCTTATACTGTGTTTTATCTTAGGGTGGATATATGTTTATCCCAGGCATGTTTAAATTCAGTTACTGTGGATTTAGCAACCATGTCTGCTGGAAGTTTGTTCCAAGGATCTACTACTCTTTCAGTGAAATAATATTTTCTCACGTTGCTTTTGATCTTTCCCCCAACTAACTTCAGATTGTGTCCCCTTGTTCTTGTGTTCACTTTCCTATTAAAAACACTTCCCTCCTGAAACTTATTTAACCCTTTAACATATTTAAATGTTTCGATCATGTCCCCCCTTTCCCTTCTGTCCTCCAGACTATACAGATTGAGTTCATTGAGTCTTTCCTGATACGTTTTATGCTTCAGACCTTCCACCATTCTTGTAGCCCGTCTTTGGACCCGTTCAATTTTGTCAATATCTTTTTGTAGGTGAGGTCTCCAGAACTGAACACAGTATTCCAAATGTGGTCTCACCAGCGCTCTATATAAGGGGATCACAATCTCCCTCTTCCTGCTTGTTATACCTCTAGCTATGCAGCCAAGCATCCTACTTGCTTTTCCTACTGCCCGACCACACTGCTCACCCATTTTGAGGCTGTCAGAAATCGTTTGGATCTCTCACTCAGCTCATCCTACCCCACAGGGTTGTTTTAGTGTCGCTAAGGACAAAAGGACATTTTTGGGAAATGAGTGAGCTGGAGAGAAAAACAGAGCAGGGAAACTCAATCCACACTGTGTTACAATCAGAACTATTTGGAAAGTTTTTTTAAAAAATTAACATTTTTTCCTCTTTTTTTTTAATTTAAAAAAAGGTAATTAGTTAAAATGCCAGCGAGGAGGTGATGAGAGGGATTAATTTTCAAGTTGTAAAAGAGGTCAGGAAAAAATGAAACCGTCCTTTCGTAGAAACCTTCTCCGTCACGGCATATAAATAAGCAAAATTAATGCCGTTATTGAGATTTGTACCGCACAGAAGGTGAGACGAAAGGTTTCCGCAGCCTCTTGACCCGTGGATGTTCAGAAATTAAAATTAGATTTCTTTTTCCTCCCCACCTTCCTCTATTTTAAATATGTATTGGAATTTGGCTTCCTTCTTAAAGGAGAAAACGTCTCCTTACAATAATGTTAAATTTTAGGGTTATTATTACCCTACAACATTGGGACCTCTTGACGCCCCTGAAATGGGGTTTTGCCTACAGTTGGGAGTTTTGAGATGAGGAAAACCTGGGTTTTATATTTGTTCGTTCATTTTAATATTTTTACAGCGCTGTTTGCCTAAAACACGATCTGAGTATTGCCCACAAGATCATATGCTGCAATGTCCTACCGGTCAATGACTACTTCAGATTCAACCGCAATAACACAAGAGCACGCAACAGATTCAAACCTAATACGAACCGCGCCAAACTTGACTGTAAAAAATATGATTTCAACAATCGAGTTATCGAAGCGTGGAACTCATTGCCGGACTCAATAGTGTCGACCCCTAACCCCCAACACTTCTCCCTTAGACTCTCCACGATTGACCTCTCCAGGTTCCTAAGAGGCCAGTAAGGGGCGTACATAAGTGCACTGGTGTGCCTTTCGTCCCCTGTCCAATTGTCTTTCCTTTCTTTCACCTATCTTATATATTCTCTTCCTTTCATATATCCTCTCCTCTAAGTTCACTTTCACCCTCTTTTATACTATCACATGTCTATTTTTCTTCCTATGTATTTGTGTATTGGACAAATGAATAAATAAAAATAAATAAAAAATTGGATAAGGAGAGATGCTGCTTATTTGATCTGTTAATTGCCAAGAAATGAGTTATGGGATGGAGAGGTTTATATTGGCTGATTAAGTCAAGAATTCTTGTGACAAAGGTAGGGAGTTGTGTTTTCTAAAAGTGGGAGATTGTTTTAATAAAGTTTGCTGCAAAAATCAAAACCAGAAGCACACACAGAAGACTGATTCGGCTGGATTCAAGAACTTCTTTATAAACCTAACAACAGATGAATTTACAATACCATCAGCAGATTAGCACAAGTAAGCACAAGCCAGAGCTGGTTTCATTTCAGCAGAGCAGTACAAAGAGCACAGAGTGGGCAGAGTGGAGAGTGAGCCACACCCAGCCTTAAGCTTAAGTTTCAATTTAGATTCTCTGCACAGACTCAGAAGTGGTTAGCTCCTATTGGTTGACTTAGTTGCTATGCCTATTCAGTGGCTGACCTTGTTACTATTGGGTCTCCTGGTTCATGAATATCTTAACATATTTGCCTCTCTCCCTCCCTTCTTTCCCTTCCCTTGCTGTATCCTTCTCCTTAATTCCTTCCTCACTTTTTTGCTTTTTTGCTTATTTCCTTCCCTCTTTCCTTCCTTCCTTCCTTCCTTCCCTTCCCTTGCTTTCTCCTTTTCCCTAATTCCTCCCTCCCTCCCTTCCTTTCAAGCCTTTCTTCCCTTCTTTTCTTTCCTTCCTTCCCTCCTTTCTTCCTTCCTACCTTTTCTTTCCTTCCTTCCCCCTTCCTTCCTTCCCTCCCTTCCCCTCCCCTCCCTCCCCTCCCTTCCCTCCCTTCTTGAGCCAGGGGTACCACCTGTTCTTCTATACCTGTACAGAATATAACTGCAGCCTATTTAAAACAACTGAGCATAGGCCATCTGGCTGCTCCTTGTGACTCTCCTAATAATTTATCTTGATTACTTAATATAGAAGACCTCCAAAGTCCCTTCCAGCCCTTGGATTCTATGATTCTGAGAGCTCGTTGAGGCAAGGAGACAATGTGAAGGATTGCTAGATCGGCAGATAAAAGCCCGGACAAGATAAACAGGCTATTTGTGTTGCCCGAGATAAGCTCTTCTGTACACAAACTTTTCCAATTATCTTTGGGGCGATGTGTCTTCTGCCAAAATAGGTTTGTCTCTGAGCAGAGCAATGGATGAATATTAGCATTAATTGCTGCCAGTTCTCGCTTTGAGCAATCTCTATCACTCTCTGGTTTCAGTTGGCTTCTGTTGGAAAAGGTTGTGTGGGTTTCTCACACATTGTGACCGTTGGCCTCTCCTGCTTTCCAACATGCCTTACAGGTGGTATCCTTGATTTACGAGCACAATTCAACCCCAACTTGTCCTTTTACTAAGCAAGAGAGAGTTTGTGCCCATTTTTACGACCTTTCTTGTCAACGTTGTTAAGTGAATCACTGCCGGTTCTTGAGTGAACCTGGCTTGTCCCTTGACTTGGTTGGTCAGAAGGTCACCAAAGGGGATCAAGTGACCGTCATAAATATGAGTCAGTTGCCAAGCATCTGGATTTTGATCACTTGACCCTGGTCATAAGTATGGGGAAAAGTCATACGTTACTTTTTTTCACTGCTGTTGTAACTTCAAACGGTCACTAACTGAAAGTTGAGGATTATTTGTCCCTGAAATCCAGTTCTGTAGTTTCTGAAAATGGGTTGTATCCTGGTTTGCCCAAGCCGCACGAATCCCAGCGACCGATTAGGTTCCACAGAGTTGGCCTTCTCCGGGTCCCGTCGACTAAACAATGTCGTTTGGCGGGTCCCAGGGGAAGAGCCTTCTCTGTGGCGGCCCCGACCCTCTGGAACCAACTCCCCCCTGAGATTAGAACTGCCCCCACCCTCCTTGCCTTCCGCAAACTCCTTAAAACCCACCTCTGCCGTCAGGCATGGGGGAACTGAAATATCTTCCCCAGGCCTATACTGTTTATGTATGGTATGTTGTGTGCATGTTTTTTTAAAACTATGGGTTTTTAGCTTTCTAATTATTGAATATCTATTATATACAGTGTTCCCTCGATTTCCGCGGGGGATGCGTTCCGAGACCGCCCGCGAAAGTCGAATTTCCGCGAAGTAGAGATGCGGAAGTAAATACACCATTTTTGGCTATGGATATTATCACAAGCCATCCCTTAACACTTTAAACCCCTAAATTACCATTTCCCATCCCCTTAGCAACCATTTACTCACCATTAATACTCGTACTCACCATTGAATAAGACACTTAGTGATCCTGATATTTATAAACGTAATTATTTATTAACAATAATTATTTTTTTTGTTATTTATTTGCAAAAATTATTAGTTTGGCGATGACATATGATGTCATTGGGTGGGAAAAACCATGGTACGTATAGGGAAAAAAACGCGAAGTATTTTTGAATTAATATTTTTTGAAAAATCGTGGTATAGGCTATTTGCGAAGTTCGAACCCGCAAAAATCGAGGGAACACTGTATTGCTTTCTGTTACTGTTGTGAGCCACCCCGAGTCTGCGGAGAGGGGCGGCATACAAATTTAATAAATAAATAAATAAATAAATAATAAGTCAACAGGGGCACTTTGGAAGCCTTCTAGATGTTTGCCCCAATTCCCTTTTGGGGTCTGCAGCAACTTTGCATGGAAATGGAGAAATGTTAGTACTCTGTACAGAACACATTGGCAATATATAAACAAGCTAACAATGAATGCTTGTATGTATTGAAGCACTATAGCTATTAAGAGGTAGTGTTGCAGATGGCCATAAGGGGGAGCCAGAAGCATGATTCTCTCTCTGATTCTCTGTTATTTCTCTGTTTGGTGTTGCTGATTCATTGTGACTGCTGTAGTAAGAACTGTGTGTTTGATAATAGTTTAGGTATTTGTAAGCTGAACAACTAAGACTTAGCAGTATTGTTAATGCATTGAAAGATATTGACTGATTCAACCGTGCATGACTGGACTGTTTAACTTGACTACGCTATTTGCTAAAGTCAATACTAATTTTATACACTTAAATGTGTCTGTTTGTGTATGACTGAACCATTACTCATATCTCCACCACATAGAAGGTAGAATGATAGAGAAAGGGGCCTCGGAGGTCTTCTAGTCCAACCCTCTGCTCAAACAGGAGACCCCCATATCACTGGGGGCTTTCAAGAAGACAGTGGACAACCATTGATCTGGAACGGTCCTTCTTGAGCAGGGAGAGTTGGGCTAGAAGATCTCCAAGGTCCCTTCTGACCCACTGGTTTGATTCTGTTCTGCTTTGCTCTGTCCTGTTCTGATTTGTTCTACTCTGTTCTGTTCTAATCTATTTTCTAGTCTGCATTCTCTTCTATTCTGCTCTGCTCTGTCCTGTCCTTATTCGTTCTGTCCTGTCCTCCCCTGTCCCGTATTCTCTTCTCTTCTCTTCTGCCCTGTTCTGTTCTGTTCCACTCCGTTCTGTTCTAATCTATTTTCTATTTTCTGCATTCCATTCTGTTCTGTTCTATCACACGCTGTTCTGTTCTCATCTATTTTCTAGTCTGCATTCTATTCTGTCCTGTCATATCCTGTCCTGTATTTTCTTCTCTTCTGCCCCGTTCTCTTCTGTTCCACTCCGTTCTGTTCTAATCTATTTTCTATTCTGCATTCTGTTCTGTTCTGTTCTGTTCTCCCCTGTCCTGTATTCTGCACCAAAGACAAATTCCTTGTGTGTCCAATCACCCTTGGCCAATAAAGAAATCTATTCTATTCTATTCTATTTCTATTTCTATTTCTATTCTATTTCTATTTCTATTCTATTTCTATTCCATTTCTATTCCATTTCTATTCCATTTCTATTCCATTTCTATTCCATTTCTATTCCATTTCTATTCCATTTCTATTCTATTTCTATTCTATTTCTATTCTATTTCTATTCTATTTCTATTCTATTTCTATTCTATTTCTATTCTATTTCTATTCTATTTCTATTCCATCCCATTCTATTCTATTCTATCCTATCCTATCCTATCCTATCCTATTCCATTCTACTCCACTCCACTCCATTCCATTCCATTCTATTCTATTTCCTATTCTATTTTCTATTATTCTGCCGTACTCTAGTCCACTGTCTCCCAACCTGGGCAACTTGAAGATATCTGGACTTCAACTCCCAGAATTCCCCAGCCAGCATTCGCTGGCTGGGGAATTCTGGGAGTTGAAGTCCAAATATCTTCAAGTTGCTAAGGTTGGGAAACACTGCTCTAGTCTACTCTACTTTATTTTCTATTTTCTATTTTTTCTATTTTCTATTTTATTCTATTTTCTATTCTATTCTATTTTCTATTCTGTTCTGTTCTGGTTTAGAAATCCAGCCGTCCTCTCCGTAACGGTCCCCAGGGGCTTAGAGGTCTCCTCCTCCGTCATCCAAAGACAGTTGAGCTTCAGTTCTCAGAGGCTGCTCCGAAGACAGCTCCGGTCCAAGGACCCCAATCCCCACGCCAGGGGAGGGGGGAGAGTCAGACCAAGTGGCCCCCAGTAATGGCTTGGCTGTCCGCCCGGGGGGCTAATGCACCAGAAGCTGATCTATATAAGTGAAGGCAATTAAGTTAATTTCTCTTTCGTCTTTAATTTTCTCCATGTTAAGCTAACAAGATTATATCGCTGCCCAAGAGGGACCAGAGTGTATGTGTGTGTGTGTGTGTGTGTGTTGTGTTTCTAGAAGGAGGAAGAGGAGGAGGAGGAAGGGGACATAAAGGACTGGGGGCTCCTCGGTGCTCAGAGAGCTTCTTGGGGATATTTCGTGTCCCAGCGAGGCCCTGTTACCAGTGCTAGAAGGGAGGGGGCAGTTGCAAGGAGGAGGAAGGGGGAGAGGAAGAGGAAGAGGAGGAAGAGGAAGAGGAGGAAGAGGAAGAAAAAGTCTTGGTGCCCTCTGAGCATCGTCGTTTCCTTGCAGACGTTTCATGACCCAACTTGGTTACATTACCAGCGCCAGGAGGAAGTGGGGTCTGCAGAGAGGAAGAAGAGGAGGAGGAGGAGGAAGGCTGTGGGGTCCTTGGTGCTCCCTATGCCTGGTGGCCCCCTTGCAGACATTTCACCACCCACCTAGAGGGTCACTTCATTGCCCACCGTCATCCCACCCTGCCCTGCTGGTGAGGTGGGGATGAAAGTGCGGTGGTGGTCCATCAGCTTCTGCCTCCTCTTGCATGAATCCTGCCTGGTGACACCCCCCAGCCCCCCTTTCCCTTCTACCAAGCAGGGCTCATCTGCCACCCACAGCTTCCGTCCTCTCATCCGTGGTTCATCCGGAGACCTCCCACTCATGGCCTCCAAGGCCTCCTCCTCTCCCCCAGCACTAAGCTCTCCAGCAGAGTGAGAGAGAGAGAAAGAAAGAAAAGAAAGAAAGAAAGAAAAAGACAGTGAAAGAGAAAGTGAAAGA
>NC_091957.1:15723232-15838232 GCF_031021105.1 Erythrolamprus reginae
GGAGACAGGAGGAAGAGGAAAAAGAGAAGAGGGAGCAGGAAAGAGGAGGAGGAGGAGGAGGAAGGGGGAGGAATAGAATAGAGAGAATAGAATAGAATAGAATAATGAATGGAATGGAATGGAATAGAATAGAATTCTGCATTGGCCAAGTGTGATTGGACACACAAGGAGTTTGTCTTTGATGCAGATGCTCTCAGTTTTGTACATAAAAAAAAATATGGAGGAGAAGGAGAAAGATAAGAGAGGTAGGAGGAGAGGGAAGGGGGAAGAAGAAGAAGAGAAAAAGGGGGGAGGGGGAGAAAGAGAAGAGGGAGGAGGAGGAGAGAAGAGAAGAGGAGAGAAGGAAGGAAGGGGAAGGAAGGAAGGAAAGAAGGAAGGAAGGAGGGAAGGAAGGAAGGGGAAGGAAGGAAGGAAGGGAAGGGAGGAAGGGAGGGAGGGAGGAAGGGAGGGAGGGAGGAAGGAAGGAGGGAAGGAAGGGAAGGAAGGAAAGGAAGGAAGGAAGGGAAGGAAGGAAGAGAAGGGAGGGAGGGAGGAAAAGAAGGAAGGAAGGAGGGAAGGAAAGAAGGAAGGAAGGAGGGAAGGAAAGAAAGGAAGGAAGGAAGGGAAGGGAGGAAGGGAGGAAGGGAGGGAGGGAGGAAGGAAGGAGGGAAGGAAGGGAAGGAAAGGAAGGGAAGAAAGAGAAGGGAGGGAAGAAGGAAGGGAGGGAGGAATGAAGGAGGGAAGGGAGGCCGGCACAGGATTTTTCAACAATCCCAACATTTCCCCACCTTGCAAATCCACAAACTCTGCCTGCCCTCCTCCTCTGCGATGCCTCCTCCTCCCATTTCAATCAAAGGCTTCCCTGCCTCCCCCTCCTGCCTCTTTCTCTACCCCCCACCCCAAATTGCTACCCTCCCATCTTCAAGATGCATCTTCTTCGCAGCCACAGGCCACACCGACATCCGGCATTCTTGGTTTCTCGATTCCTATACTCTTGCCCGAGACTTTCAAAACTAGCCAGGACCCCACCGTCGTCCTTGAACCCAGGGCAGACTCTTTCCCCGCAAGGTTAAACCACACCACGTTACTAGACTCAACCACACAACCCCCCCCCCCCGAGTGCAAAACAGCAGCGTAGGTTTTCGCCCGAGAATGCAGTCAGCGAAGATCCTCATTAAGCTTCGTTTTCAGATTTGGTTGGTTTCACACAAACCCCATCGCTCTTTGCAGGCGAGACTCAATGTATGTATTTTTAAAAGGATGACTCTGTGTGTGTCACACCGGCCGAATCCCAGACACTGATCCAAATCTGATCTCCAGGCGCAAAGCTTCATGCGTGAGTCAGCCCTCCCAGCCCCATGACAATTATGGAAGAGAAGAGAATTCTCTATGGGTCAAGTGTGATGGACATACAAGGAATTTGCCTTTGGTGCAGATTTATTCATTCATTCATTCATTCATTCATTCATTCATTCATTCATTCATTTTGTCCAATACACAATGAGGGTTTTAGTGGGTATATATTTATATACACATAGTAAAATACATGATGAAGGTTATAGAGGAGATACTCATAGTAAAATATATCTAAGAAATAATAGAAAAGAAGGTATAGCAATAGAACATATCAATGAAAGAATAGAAGAAGAGATATAGGAATAGAAGAAAGGTATAGGAGATATAGGAGAGCAATAGGACAGGGGACGGAAGGCACTCTAGTGCACTTGTACTCGCCCCTTACTGACCTCTTAGGAATCTGGATAGGTCAACCGTAGATAATCTAAGGGTAAAGTGTTGGGGGTTTGGGGTTGACACTACGGAGTCCGGTAATGAGTTCCACGCTTCGACAACTCGGTTACTGAAGTCATATTTTTTACAGTCAAGTTTGGAGGGGTTAATATTAAGTTTAAATCTGTTGTGTGCTCTTGTGTTGTGGTGGTTGAAGTTGAAGTAGTCGCCGACAGGCAGGACGTTGCAGCATATGATCTTGTGGGCAATACTTAGATCTTGTTTAAGGCATCTTAGTTGTAAACTTTCTAGGCCCAGGATTGAAAGTCTAGTCTCATAGGGAATTCTATTTCGAGTGGAGGAGTGAAGGGCTCAGTGTACATTAAAAAAAAAGATGTACATTAAAAAAAAGATACACTTGTCAAGAATCATGAGGTGCAACACTTAATGATTGTCATAAGGTACAAATAAGCAATCAGGAAACAATCAATGTTAATAAAAATCTTAAGGAGACAAGCAACAAGTTACAATCACACAGTCCTAAGTGGGAGGAGATGGGTGAAAGGAATGATCAGAAAAAACTAGTAGTAATAGTAGTGCAGACTGAGTAAGTAGTTCGACAGTGTGGAGGGAATTATTTGTTTAGCAGAGTGATGGCGTTTGGGGTAAACCTGTCCTTGTGTCTACTTGTCTTGGTGTGCAGGGCTCTGTAGCGACGTTTTGAGGGTCGGAGTTGAAACAGTCCAGGATGCAAGGGGTCAGTAAATATTTCCACCACCCTCTTTTTGACTCGTGCAGTCTACAGGTCCTCAGTGGAAGGCAGGTTGGTAGTAATTGGTTTTTTTCTGCAGTTCTGATTCTCCTCTGAAGTCTGTGTCGGTCTTCTTGGGTTGCAGAACCAAACCAGACAATGATAGAGGTGCAGAGGACATACTAAATGGAGATGAGAGAAGAAGGACCCCCAGGGTGCCATTTTTGGTAATCTCTGCACCAAGGAGGTTTCTAGAGGTCCTCCCTCATGGCATATCTGTGGAGCTCATGGCCATGTTAGAAGAGACTTCCTTGGGGTTGGTCTCAAAGTGGCCATGTGTCCATTGAGAAGCTTTTAAGAGGTAATATCTTAATGCAGAAAGTAGGCCTCTGTTGAGAATGCTGAGTCATTCAGAGGCAGTTGAGCCTGCAGCAACCTAGTAATTATGTGAAAAGTATTTAACTAGGCAAGAGCTCCCTGCTCTTTCTCTCTGTCTGTTCGCTGTTAGCTGTGTGCTGTTGCTGTCCGTGGAAGTGTGCTCTGAAGAAGCTGTAACACTGTAAAAGTTGGTTCCTGTGAGTTATTGATCTAAGATAGTTGTAGCAAGGTCCTAGTAAGATACTAGTTGGTTGATTGTATGCATAGTATAGACAGTAGTAGTAGTAGAAAGAAGTAAATATATTTTTCTGCAACTTCCTACTGCTGCTGTGTTTCATTGAAGACTTCGACTCCATTTCTACTGGTCTGTGGCTGGCTGGCTGGTTTGGTTGGTGGGCTGGCTGGACTGACTTGCTGCTTGGGCACAAACAGGCTAGCTTTCGCAAGTGCAAGCTCCGATAGGTATATCTAAATAAATGTCTTCCTTGAGGAAAAGCCGTGCCTCGGCGTTTGATTTGTGATGGGCGCATCCCTTAGAGCAGTGATTTTCAACCTTTTTTGAGCCGCGGCACATTTTTTACATTTACAACACCCTGGGGCACATTGAGCTGGGG
Organism: Erythrolamprus reginae; assembly: GCF_031021105.1. Lineage (NCBI taxonomy): Eukaryota > Metazoa > Chordata > Lepidosauria > Squamata > Dipsadidae > Erythrolamprus > Erythrolamprus reginae. The sequence goes on from NC_091957.1 coordinate 15,726,683, forward strand.
GGGAGGGTGGGGGCTAAAAAAAGTTTGGACAAAAAAATTCTCTCTCTCTCTTCCTCCCTTTCGCTCTATTTCTCTCTCCCTCTTTCTCTCTCTCTCCCTTCCTTCTTTCTCTCTCCATCCCTCTTTCTTTCTCTTCCTTCCTCTCTTTTTTGCTCTCTTTCACTCTCCCTCCCTACCTCTCTCTATGTTTTTCTCTCTCTCTCCTTCCCTCCCTCTCTTTCTCTCTCTCTATTGCTTTCTTTCTCTCTCTCTTGCTTTCTCTCTCTTGTTCTCTTTCTCTCTCTTGCTTTCTTTCTCTCTCTTGTTCTCTTTCTCTCTCTCACTCTTTCTCTTTTTTTCTTTCTTTCTTTCTTTCTCTCTTGCTTTCTCTCTCTCTCTGAGCTTCACGGCACACCTGACCATGTCTCACGGCACACTAGTTGTGCCGTGGCACACTGGTTGAAAAAACTGCCTTGGAGCCTGACAGCCTCGCTGTGCTTTCCCTGTTGTGCTTGTGAAATTACATTCCTCTAACGCTTTCCTCTCTAAGGGCGTCTCATTACGCAGATCAGGGTTTTAATACCTGTATATTGGAAAGGAGGAATATCTGCCTCCCACACAAGGCCCGCCGGTGTCAGGGACATCACGACAACATTGTGTAAACAAAGCCAATTATACTGGGGAGGAAAGGAAGATCGTGTACTTAGGCAGGAAAGAAAGGAAAAAAGGCCCGAACGCACAGGGATTTATGTAGGGGAAACCTGGCACAAAAGCTCAGCACTTGCGAAAGGAGACATGGGAGATGGTCACTTAAATAGGAGCCAGCCGTGGGCAGCAGCTGCCCAAAAAGGCCAGTGCCATCCCAGCTTGCCTTAACAGAGGGAACTGTTAGTATCACTGTAGAAGTCTTTGTTAAGGCCACACTTGGAATACTTGCATCCAGTTTTATTCACCAAAATAGAAAAAAAGATGATAGATAGATAGATAGATAGATAGATAGATAGATAGATAGACAGACAGACGACAGACAGACAGACAGACAGACAGACAGATAGAAAGATAAGAGATAGATGATAGACAGATGATAGATGACAGATGGATGGATAGATAGATGATACATGATAGACAAAAAGATGAGAGATAGATGATGGATGAACAGATAGATGATAGATAGATAGATAGATAGATAGATAAGAGATAGATGATAGACAGATAGATGATAGATGACAGATAGATAGATAGATAGATAGAAAGAAAGAAAGAATGAAAGAAAGATAAGAGATAGATGATAGACAGATAGATGATAGATGACAGATGGATGGATAGATGATAGACAAATGATAGATAGATAGATGATAGCTAGATGATTTATAGATGTTTGTATGGATGAATAGATAGATAGATAGATAGATAGATAGATAGATAGATAGATAGATAGATAGATAGACCTATAAAGTCCTTCATGGCATTGGACCAGAATATCTCCGGGACCACCTTCTGCTGCACGAATCCCAGCAACCGGTTAGGTCCCACAGAGTTGGCCTTCTCCGGGTCCCGTTGACTAAGCAATGTCATTTGGCGGGACCCAGGAGAAGAGCCTTCTCTGTGGTAGCCCCGCCCCTCTGGAACCAGCTCTCCCCAGATATCAGAGTTGCCCCCACTCTCCTTGCCTTTCGCAAGCTCCTTAAAACCCACCTCTGTCGACAGGCATGGGGGAATTGAAATTTCTCTTCCCCCTAGGCTTATAGAATTTATACATGGTATGCTTGTATGTATGAGTGGTTCTTTAAATTGGGGTTTTTTAGATTGTTTTTAATATTAGATTTGTTTACATTGTCTTTTTATATTGTTGTTAGCCGCCCGGAGTCTTTGGAGAGGAGCGGCATACAAATCTAATAAATAATAATAATAATAATAAAATAATAATAGATAGATAGATAGATAGATAGATAGATAGATAGATAGATAGATAGATAGATAGATAGATGATAGACAGACAGCTGGACAGATATAGAGATGACACATAGAAAGAAAAACATTTGTCCCAAGCTTCTAGTCCTCAGTTGCATGCTCAGTCTCTCCTTCACGCGCACACCCTTCTCCCTTTCCTTCTCCCTCAAGTGTATTGCATGCCCAACCCTGACACAGGTTTATTTACTGGCAGAGGGGGGCAACTGCGGTATTCTCCCCACTGTATCTCGCCTCCTTTCTTTCCTGGTGCCAATTGACGCTTTCTCTCCTTTCCTGGAGTGTGCTCACAAACAGCCCATTGGCATAAAGCTGAGCCCCCGAGGGGGGGGGGCATCTTCAGACAAAAGGCCATTTCTTCCCAAACAGGAAGTTCCTGGAGAGAAGGAAAGGCCAATTTGCTGGAATGCCAATTTTCTGCCAGGCCGGCTTTTCTCTGCATAGTTCTGGATTCTTTCCTCTCTCTTTCCCACCTCTCTTCCTCTCTTTCTCTCATCTTCCAAATCAATTTGGCTCTCTTCTATCTCTCAACTATCTCTCATCTATCTTTCTATCTCTTATCTCTGTCTGTCCATCTCTCTCTCTCTCTCTCTCTCTCTTTCTTTCTTTCACATCTATCTTATCTCTGTCTCTCTTTCTCTCTCTCTTATCCATTTTTCCATCTCTTATCTCTACCTATCTATCTATCTATCTATCTATCTATCTATCTATCTATCTATCTATCTATCTATCTTCTTTCTTTCTTTCTTTCCTTTCTTTCTTTCTTTCTTTCTATCTCACAATTATCTATCTATCTATCTATCTATCTATCTATCTATCTATCTCTCATCCATCTTTCTATCTCTTATCTCTGTCTGTCCGGCTCTCTCTCTCTCTTTCTTTCTTTCTTTCTTTCACATCTATCTTATCTCTGTCTCTCTTTCTCTCTCTCTTATCCATTTTTCCATCTCTTATCTCTATCTATCTATCTATCTATCTATCTATCTATCTTTCCTTTCTTTCTTTCTTTCTTTCTATGTATCTATCTATCTATCTATCTATCTCACAATTATCTATCTATCTATCTATCTATCTCTCATCTATCTATCTCTCATCCATCTTTCTATCTCTTATCTCTGTCTGTCCGTCTCTCTCTCTCTCTCTCTCTCTTTCTTTCTTTCACATCTATCTTATCTCTGTCTCTCTTTCTCTCTCTCTTATCCATTTTTCCATCTCTTATCCCTATCTATCTATCTATCTATCTATCTATCTATCTTTCTTTCTTTCTTTCTATCTCACAATTATCTGTCTGTCTGTCTGTCTGTCTATCTAATCTATCATTTTCAAACAGGGCACCAAACAACCTGTTGTAACTGGAGGCCCACCTGCCTAAGACCTGACCTTCCTCGCCATCAAATTGCCTTGCATTGCCTCCTCTGGCTTCTCAGCCCCCTGTCCACCTGAGGCTTGCAAAGAAATTGGGGAGGTTTACAATTGTTCTTGCCAATCCAGGCTTTGGGGATGACTTTGCCCCCCTGCCCTGGTGAGCATTGATTAGGGGGGGCTGTCTTGCTTCCCCTCCTCTAATCCGGCCCTGGAGGCCTCCCTCTCTCATCAGAAAATCCGCTTAGAGACAAACGAGCTGAGCGGGAAAGGTCATCGAAGAGTGTAAATATTTAAGGACTTTAATCAATAAAGGTGTTTGTCATGCAGGCCAGGAAGGACGTGGTAATTCATCCCACGGAGGAAAACATGTGTTGCCAAAAACAAATTAATCACCGAAGGCTACAGCAAGGAGCCTTTGTCAGCGGCCAAGGGTGGGCGGAGACCCCCCTCCGGTTGGGTTGGCAAGGGGAGAGACATTTTGGCAGCCAAAGGGAGGAAGCCGCGAGGAAGGGGTGACCGAAGGAAGCCCAACACAGAGATTGGAAAGGGTTGGTGGGCTCCTGGGTTTTCTCTGAGCTGGGTGGTTCTCTGGCAGAAGTTTTATGACCCAACTAGCTGACAACATCAGGGTTAGGAGGGAGGAGGGACGTTTGCAGAGAGGAGAAGGAGAGGAGGAAGAAGAGCTCTTCACTCCTCCACTCGAAACAGAATACCCTACAAGACTAGACTTTCAATCCTGGGCCTAGAAAGTTTAGAACTAAGACGCCTTAAACAAGATCTAAGTATTGCCCACAAGATCATATGCTGCAACGTCCTGCCTGTCGGCGACTACTTCAGCTTCAACCACAACAACACAAGAGCACACAACAGATTTAAACTTAATATTAACCGCTCCAAACTTGACTGTAAAAAATATGACTTCAGTAACCGAGTTGTTGAAGCGTGGAACTCATTACCGGATTCCATAGTGTCATCCCCAAACCCCCAACACTTTACCCTTAGATTATCTACGGTTGACATAACCGTAACCATAACCGTAACAAGGAATGGCATACGTCAACACACCTCCTCACTCGCCCCCTCAGAACGGTATTTCTGAGAGATGGAACGGAGTTCTGCAGACAATGTTTCGTTGTCTTCTTGAGGATGCAGGCATGGACTTTTCATATTGGGGCGAAGCATTAAGGTATGTTAATTACATTGTTAACAGACCTTTATCTTCTTTTCTATTATTTCTTAGATATATTTTACTATGAGTATATCCTCTATAACCTTCATCATGTAATTTATTATGTGTATATAGATATATACCCACTAAAACCCTCATTGTGTATTGGACAAAATAAATAAATAAATAAAATAAATGAAGGAAGAAGAGGAGGAAGAAGAGGAGGAGGAGGAGGAGGAGGAGATGGAAGAAGAAGAACCCACACCGCCATAAACACTCTAGAAAACATCCAGAGATACTTTACGAGAAGAGCCCTCCACTCCTCCACTCACAACAGAATACCCTACACAACCAGACTCACAATCCTCGGTTTAGAAAGCTTAGAATTACATTGCCTTAAACACGACTTGAGCATAGCTCATAAAATCATCTGCTACAATGCACATCCTGTCGACAGCTACTTCAGCTTCAACCACAACACACAAGCACAGAACAGGTACAAATTCAAAGTAAACCGCTCCAAACTCGACTGCAGGAAACACGACTTTAGTAACCGAGTAGTTGATGCCTGGAACTCACTACCAGACTCTGTAGTATCTTCACCTAGCCTCCAAAGTTTTACTCTTAGACTATCTACTGTTGACCTCTCCCGATTCCTCAGGGGTCAGTAAGGGGCGTACATAAGTGCACCAGCGTGCCTTCCGTCCCCTGTCCTCATGTTTCTCTTTTACTGGTATCATGTATATAAACATTGTTATATCTTTGTATACCACCAATACGTACTTGATAAAACAAATACCGGTAAATAAAATAAAAAATAAATAGGAGGAGGAGAAGGAAGATAGAGAAAGAAGGAGAAGGAGAAGGGAGAGAGACAGAAGGAGAAGGAGGAGAATGAGAAGAAGGAGAAGGAAGAGAGATAGAAGGAGGAGGAGGAGAAGGAAGAGAGGTAGAAGGAGGAAGAGGAGGAGAAGGAAGAGAGGTAGAAGGAGGAGGAGAAGGAGAAGGAAGAGAGGTAGAAGGAGGAAGAGGAGGAGAAGGAAGAGAGGTAGAAGGAGGAGGAGAAGGAGAAGGAAGAGAGGTAGAAGGAGGAAGAGGAGGAGAAGGAAGAGAGGTAGAAGGAGGAGGAGGAGGAAGAAGAGAGATAGAAGAAGAAGGAGGAGAAGGAGAAGAAGGAGAAGGAGAAGGAAGAGAAATAGAAATAGAAGGAGGAGGAGGAGGAGAAGGAATAGAGGTAGAAGGAGGAGGAGGAGAAGGAAGAGAGATAGAAGGAGAAGGAGGGGAAGGAGAAGAAGGAGAAGGAAGAGAGATAGAAGGAGGAGGAGGAGGAAGAAGAGAGATAGAAGAAGGAGGAGGAGAAGGAGAAGAATGAGAAGGAGAAGGAAGAGAAATAGAAATAGAAGGAGGAGGAGGAGGAGGAGAAGGAATAGAGGTAGAAGGAGGAGGAGGAGAAGGAAGAGAGATAGAAGGAGAAGGAGGGGAAGGAGAAGAAGGAGAAGGAAGAGAGATAGAAGGAGGAGGAGGAGGAAAAGGAGAGGAAGAGAAGGAGAATGAGGAACATTATCAGTGCTAAAAAGGAGGAGGAGGAAGACTATGGAGTCCTTGGTGCTGCGTTTCATAGCCCAGCTAGGTAGCATCATCAGGGCTAGAAGGGAGGGTGGGTGTGCTTTGTGTATACACAGAAGAGCCTTGCCCCGTCAGAATTGGTAAATGTATTTTCTTTGGGGTTTCCTTGAATGTCATTCACCATCCAAATTGGTTGCTGTCTCTCTTTTTTATGACCTCTGGACGAGGTATTTTTAATACCTCTATCCCTTGCGCCCAAGAAGTCACGCTACCAGTTGGAGGATCCTAAATTGTGATCCTAGAGAATGGAGGGAAGGGGTTTTTTTTTGTTTTTTTTAATTTTAATTTTAATTTTAATTTTAATTTTAATTTTAATTTTAATTTTAATTTTAATTTTAATTTTAATTTTAATTTTAATTTTAATTTTAATTTTAATTTTAATTTTAATTTTAATTTTAATTTTAATTTTAATTTTAATTTTAATTTTAATTTTAATTTTAATTTTAATTTTAATTTATTTATTTTTAATTTTTATTATTATTATTTTTTATTATTATTTATTTATTTATTTTTATTTATTTTATTATTATTTTTAATTATTATTATTATTATTATTATTATTATTATTATTATTATTTTGGGAATTTTTTTTATTAGTTTTCAAATGTATTTTAAAACAGACAAATAAATACCAACAAAAGACAGACAAAGGAAAAACAACAACAAAAAACAAAAAACAAAAAAAAAATGTGATATCAGCACAAGGTTTATTAAACAACCAGACAAGACTTAAAAACAACCCCCCTTCCCCTTTTTGGCGTGGTGATTAGCCAAGAATCAAAGTCAGGAATCTGAAGCCGAGAATCCAAAGATTGAGATCTGTTTTGTCTTGCCTCCGCATTTGGCTCTCCTCCGCCTCCTCCTCTCTTTTCCAGTTGGAAGAAATATTCTGTTTTTACTCAGGCCAATCTGTGCAACAGATGAAAACAAGTATTTTTGACTCGGGGGAGCCGACGTTGCTTTGCTGTACTTTGTAAGCTGCCTGGTTCAGAAAAGATGGAGTTTTTCAGGAGGCCTTGGAGAGAAAAGCTCTGGGATTTGGCTTCCGCAAACCAGGACAGGAGTCAAATAATGGGAAGGACTCTGCTGGTTGGGGTTGAAGACCCTCAAGGGAAGGGTCTGGGTTTGACCAAGGCCACGGAAGGAGCTGCAGAGGGCTTCAAGGGAAGGTCCACCACCTATTCTCCAAAGCACCCGAAGGCTTTGAAGAAGAAGCAATGAGGGATGGAAACTAAATTGAAGAGAGGAGCAACCTGGAATTAAGGAGAAATTTCCTGACAGTGAGGACAATCAACCGGTGGGACAGCTTGCCACCAGAAATTGTGGGTGCTTCATCAAGGGATGCTTCAAAAAAGATAGACATTTGTCTAGATTGGTCTAAGGCAGGGGTGGGCCAAGTTGTCTCTTCTATGACTTGTGGACTTCAACTCCCAGAATTCCTGAAACAATCATGCTAGCTCGGGAATTCTGGGAGTTGAAGTCCACATGTCATAGAAGAGCCAACTTGGCCTCCCCTGGTTCTAGTCCAACCCCCTGCCCAAAATCATAGAATCCCAGGGTTGGAAGGGAGGTCTTCTAGTGCCAGGGGAAGGCCAAGTTGGCTCTTCTATGACTTGTGGACTTCAACTCCCAGAATTCAACTTCATGGCATCGGACCAGAATATCTCCGGGACCGTCTTCTGCTGCACGAATCCCAGCGACCGATTAGGTCCCACAGAGTTGGCTTTCTCCGGGTCCTGTCGACTAAACAATGTCATCTGGCGGGCCCCAGGGGAAGAGCCTTCTATGTGGCAGCCCCGGCCCTCTGGAATCAACTCCCCCCAGAGATCAGGACTGCCTCCACCCTCTTTGCCTTTCGCAAGCTCCTGAAAAGCCACCAATGTCTCCAGGCTTGGGGAAATTGATATACCCCTTAGCTACTATGGTTTTAGGTATGGTTTGTTTGGGTTGTGTGATTATTTTTATAATAAGGGTTTTTTAAACTGTTTTTTAAACATTGGATTTGTACACTGTGTATTGTTGTTCTGAGCCGCTCTGAGTCCTTGGTGAGGGGCGGCATAAAAATCTAATAATAATAATAATAATAATAATAATAATAATAATAATAATAATAATAACTAATAATAATAACTAATAATAATACTAGTAATAGTTGTTGTTGTTGTTGTTGTTGTTGTTGTTGTTGCTGTTCTTCTTCTTCTTCTTCTTATTATTATTATTATTATTATTATTATTATTATTATTATTATTCCTGTGAGAAAACACCAGCAGATTAAAAGAGAAAAGCAGAATCCAAGGAGATGGAGGAAACACACATGTGGGCGTGCAGGAGAAGACAGAGAGAGCACACACCAAATGGCACCAATTAGGAGGAGCTGCTTCACTTCAAAAACATGCCAACAGACATGGTGGTGGTCACAACATATTGTCGGAGGGAAAAGGACACACAGACACAGGAAGAAGATGGGAGGAAGATGGGTTGCAAAAAAATACAGAGAAGACTTCTTGGTCAGCCAGCCACCAAGCGTGGTGAGATGGGTTCTCCAGGAATGACCAGATCTTTGAGTAGGACAATCTCTCTTCCCACCTTGAAGTCCAGTAGAAAGAGACTTGTGGGGACCGAAGAAACGGGAAATATCTCAGCCGGGTTGAGGTGGAAAGCTCAGATGATGGAAAGTCACTTGGGTGGGTCAGCGATTCCAAAAATTTCAACTCCACCTTTAATGATTTCAACATTTTCAACCCAACCTGCATTCGGCTGTGGTGCCCTACAATAGGGGTAGGCCAAGTTGGTTCTACTATGACATGCGGACTTCAACTCCCAGAATTCCTGAACTAGAATGGTTGGCTCAGGAATTCTGGGAGTTGAAGTCCAGAAGTTATAGAAGAGCCAACTTTGCTTATCCCTAGGCCACTAGAAGACCTGCAAGGTCCCTTCCAGCCCTGGGATTCTATGATCTTCGGCAGGGATTTGGACTGGAAGACCTCCAAGGCCCTTTCTAGCCCTAGGATTCTATGATCTTCGGCAGGGATTTGGACTAGAGCAAGGGTAGGCCAAGTTGGCTCTTCTATGACTTATGGACTTCAACTCCCAGAATTCCTGAACTAGCATGATTGGGTCAGGAATTCTGGGCGTTGAAGTCCACAAGTCATAGAAGCGCCAACTTGGCCTACCCCATTCTAGAAATATGAAATATTTCACATATATTCTATATTTCCTCAGGGCTTCTGAATCTGATTACAGTGGTGGGATACAATTTTTTTACTACCAGTTCTGTGGGCGTGGCTTGGTGGGCATGGCTTGGTGGGCGTGGCAGTGGAAGGTGACTGCAAAATCCCCATTTCTTCCAGATCAACTCGGACTTGGGGGGAAAGAATAATTTAATTTAATTTAATTTAATTTAATTTAATTTAATTTAATTTAATTTAGTTTAGTTTAGTTTAGTTTAGTTTAGTTTAGTTTAATTTAATTTAATTTAATTTAATTTAATTTAATTTAATTTAATTTAATTTAATTTAATTTAATTTAATTTAATTTAATTTAATTTAATTTTATTTTTAATCTAATCTAAACTAATCTAATTTAATTCTTTTGCCACCCAATCCCGTGGGATTCAGTGCACCTTACAACAATAAATCGCACAATAGAGGGGAAAGGGGACCACTCAGAGGTGGTATTTACCAGTTCTACGAACTACTCAAAGGTTCCGCTACAGGTTCTCCAGAACTGCTCAGAACCTGCTGAATCCCAGTTTCTGAAGCCTTAGCAGAGGATGGGCTTGAATTTAGAAAATACTGGCAACCTCAGAGGGAAGCGGTTGGGCAGATGTCTGCGCAGATGGCCTGGTGAGAAGGATCTTCCTCCAAAGACGGATGTCCCCCCCCAGAGGAGAAATCAGGGGCGGGCGTTTCTGTCGCTGGGGGAGAAGATCTGCCCATCATTAATTTGAGGGCCTCCTGGATTAGCCAGATCGAAGGTGTCTCTTGAAGGGCCCCAAGTTCTGCGTCATGTCCTGGTCCAGGATCAATGGGAAAGACACCCAGAAGGCTGTTTTTGGCCATTTTCGTCTTCAATCTGATTTCTCCTTCACGATCCATCAGCCAACCTCTTCCCATCTTTCCTTCCTTCATTTTGGAATATTGCATTGCTGTGTTTGGGGTCAATTGTGTGATTCTCTAAAGAAGATGTCCCTCTTTGTCTCTCTCCTTTCTTTCTTTCTTTCTTTCTTTCTTTCTTTCTCTCTCTCTCCCTCCTCTCTTTCTCTTTCTCTCTTTTTTTACTGTTACTCTTTCTCTCTCCCCCCTTTCTGTTCCTCTCTCTCTCTCTTCTCTCTTTCTCTCTCCTCTCTCTCTTTCTTTTTTACTTTACTCTTTCCCTCTTTCCCTTTCTCTCTCCATCTTTCTCTCACTCTCTTTCTTACTATTACTCTTTCTCTCTCCCTTTCTCTCTCAATCTTTATTTCTCTCCCCTCTCTATCTCTCTCCTTTCGCTTTCCCTTTTTTCTTTCTCCCTTTCTCACTCTCTCCCTCTCTTTCTCTCTCCATCTTTGCCCCCTCTCTCTTTCCTACAGTTACTCTTTCTCTCTGCCTTTCTCTCTCCATCTTTCTCTCTCTCTTTCTCTCTCTCTCCTCTCACTGAACTGCTTTTTCTCTTTCTTTCTCTCTCTCCTTCTCTCTCTCTTTTTTCTCTTTCTCTCTCCTCTCTCTCTCTTTCTTTCTTTCTCTCTTACTCTTTCTCTCTCTCCTTCTCTCTCTATTTCTTACACTCTCTCCCTTTCACACTCTCTGCCTCTGTCGTTTGGTCTGCCTCTGTTTGTGTGTAAGTCTAGTGCATGAACAGAAGGACCCAACTTTCATTTATTTATTTATTTATTTATTCATTCATTCATTCATTCATTCACTCATTCACTTATTCATTTATTTTTGTTTGTTTGTTTGTTTATTTATTTATTTATTTTGTCCAATGCACAATGAGGGTTTTAGTGGGTATATATCTATATACACATATTAAAATACATGATGAAGGTTATAGAGGAGATACTCCTAGTAAAATATATCTAAGAAAGAATAGAAAAGAAGATATAGTAATAGAACATATGAATGAAAGAATAGAAGAAGAGATATAGGAATAGAAGAAAGGAATAGGAGCAATAGGACAGGGGATGGAAGGCACTCTAGTGCAGTGATTTTCAACCTTTTTTGAGCCGCGGCACATTTTTTACATTTACAAAACCCTGGGGCACATTGAGCGGGGGGAGGGTGGGGGCTAAAAAAAGTTTGGACAAAAAAATTATCTCTCTCTCTTCCTCCCTTTCACTTTATTTCTCTCTCTCTCCCTCTTTCTCCCCCTTCCTTCTTTCTCTCTCCATCCCTCTTTCTTTCTCTTCCTTCTTTCCTCTCTTTTTTGCTCTCTTTCTCTCTCCCTCCCTACCTCCCTCTGTGTCTCTCTCTCCTTCCCTCCCTCTCTCTCTTTCTCTCTCTCTTGCTTTCTTTCTCTTGTTTTCTTTCTCTCTCTCTTGCTTTCTCTCTCTTATTCTCTTTCTCTCTCTCACTTTCTCTCTCTTGCTTTCTTTCTCTCTCTCTCTCTTGCTTTCTTTCTCTCTCTGAGCTTCGCGGCACACCTGACCATGTCTCACGGCACACTAGTGTGCCACGGCACACTGGTTGAAAAACACTGCTCTAGTGCACTTGTACTCACCCCTTACTTTTTCTCCCTCCAAATGCAACCCCCCCCCCACCAGGCCTTTGGCGATTCTCAATCCCGTCCCACTTTCTTGGGAATTTCCCATTTCAAAAAGCAAAAGAAAACAATTCATTTCTCTGCCTCCCCCTTTCCCCCTCCGGTCTCCTCCGAAGCCGCCTTGTCTTAACAGTTTATCACCCTTATCGGTTCCTCCAGCATCTTCCCCCTGGAATTGATTACCGATTCAACTCACCCACCCAAAAAAAAAGAGAGAGAAAGAAAGAAATCAGAAATAAAAACGAGGGAGGGCGAAAGAGGCTGCCTCTCCCTTCTGGCACAGTTCTTTTAGCGCAGTCTGTTATTAATGAATGGAGGCCCCCCTTTTTCTCCAGCAAGCCATCCCCCCCACTCCCACCCTCCCGGATTTAATTTGACATTAGATTACATCCGTCTTCTCCAATGTTATACGGTGGAGCAGAGATTCATCTTAGGAAAAGCAGAAATAAAGGGGCGGGGGGGGGATTTTTTGCAGGGTGATGGCAAAACTGCCTTTGGGGCAAAGGAACGCAGCCGGCGAGGTTGCTATCAGGCACGGTTTGTTTTAGTCCATATCATCACCCGGATCTCCTATCAATTACAGCACCTTCCTCTACCTTTCCAGGCACTGATGCAAATCTTGCCGGCCTTAAATAACTTCGGGGGTTGGATGCCTTGAAATATCGCCTCCCTGAACCTGCTCGTCCAGGTTTTATTTATTTGTTTGTTTTTTGTTTGTTTGTTTATTTGTTTATTTATTTGACAACAAAAATAAAAACAGCATGTAACAACAACTAAAAAACCCTTATTTTAAAACCAATCATACCTACAAACAAACATACCATGCATAAATTGTAAAGGCCTAGGGGGAAAGAGTATCTCAGTTCCCCCATGCCTGATGGCAGAGGTGGGTTTTAAGGAGCTTACGAAAGGCGAGGAGGGTGGGGGCAATTCTAATCTCCGGGGGGAGTTGGTTCCAGAGGGCCGGGGCCGCCACAGAGAAGGCTCTTCCCCTGGGCCCCGCCAAACGACATTGTTTAGTTGACGGGACCCAGAGAAGGCCCACTCTGTAGGACCTAACCGGTCGCTGGGATTCGTGCAGCAGAAGGCGGTCCCTGAGATAATCTGGTCTTATTCTTACCGGCTTCCCCCGAATCTGGTTGAGACCTGGATATTGGAGGGGGGTGGGACAATGACAACACAGATTGATTATTATTATTATTATTCTGTTGAACTCTCTGGGTACCAAGAGAGCACAGAGTAGCATCCTTTGATGTATAAGCAAAAGCCGTTTTGTTTCCCCTGGTTTTGAATGGATTTTACCAACGAATTCACAGAATGGTAGAATCGCAAGGCTGGAAGGGACCTTCGGAGGTCTTCTAAGTCCAGGGGTAGGCAAAGTGGGCTCTTCTCTGACCTGTGGACTTCAACTCCCAGAATTCCTGAGCCAACCATGCTAGCTCAGGAATTCTGGGAGTTGAAGTCCACAAGTCATAGAAGAGCCAAGTTTGCCTACCAATATTCTAGTCCAACCCCTGTCCAACAGGACAATGTCTACCATCCAGGCAAATGGCCGTCCAGTCTCTTCTTAAAAGGTTCCAGTGATGAAGCATTCACAAAATCTGGAAGCAAGGTGTTACTTCTTTCCTTCCCTCCCTCCCTCCATCCGTCTATCCCTTCATCAGTGTCTGAGCGGCAGTCCCTTCGGGACTGGGCGGCACAGAAATATTAAACAAACAAACAAACAAACAAACAAATAAAAAACCCACCCTGTTTTGCCTCAGAGAATTTCAAAACAAAATACTGTACTGTGTGTCTATAACAGTGAGCTCATAATAGGGCAACTCTATCAATATCAAAATGCCACTTAAATAGTTGAGCTAGTTTCAAACTAGATTTTGATTTTCTTTCTCTCTTCCTTACTCCCATTCTTTTTCTTTCTCTTTTCCTTCCTCTCTTTTTTCTATCTGTTTCTCTCTCTTCCCCTCTTCCTCTCTCTCTCCTTCCCTCTCACTCTTTCCCTCTCGGCTTCTGGGCAGGTTTGGAAAACTCTGAGTTGATGATGATTTTTAAGTGAGCGATTGCTCATTGCTCAGCTTAGAGGGAACTATGCCCTTCATCTGTCTGTCATGCATCTTACCCATCCATCCATCCATCCATCCATCCATCCAACCACCCAACTGGCCAGCCAGCCATTTATTATCTATATCTGTCTGTCTGTCTGTCTACCACCAATCATCACTCTTTCATTTTATCTATGTATTCTATCTGTGTATCTATCTATCTATCTATCTATCTATCTATCTATCTATCTATCTATCTATCTATCTATCTATCTATCTATCTATCTATCTAATCTTTCTATTCTTTCTATCTATCTAATCTATATCTATATCTATCTATCTATCTATCTATCTATCTATCTATCTATCTATCTATTTATCTATCTAATCTTTCTATTCTTTCTATCTATCTAATCTATATCTATCTATCTATCTATCTATCTATCTTTCTAATCTTTCTATTCTTTCTATCTATCTAATCTATCTATCTATCTATCTATCTATCTAATCTAATTTAATATACCTACCTACCTAGCCATGTATGTATGTATGTATGTATGTATGTATGTATGTATGTATGTATCTATCTATCTATCTATCTATCTATCTATCTATCTATCTATCTATCTATCTATCTATCTATCTATCTATCTATCTATCTATATCTATCTATCTATCTCTATCTATCTATCTATCTATCTATCTATATCTATCTATCTATCTATCTATCTATCTATCTATCTACCTACCTACCTACCTACCTACCTACCTACCTACCTACCTACCTATCTATCTATCTATCTATCTATCTATCTATCTATCTATCTATCTATCTCAGAATCACAGAATCCTAGCACTGGGAGGTCTTCAACCTCTGCTCAAGCAGGAGACCCTCTACCCAACAAATCCAGACAAATGGCCATCCCATCTTTTCTTGAAGACCCCCCAGCCTAGGATAGACCACCCGCAACCTCAGTTCCCCATATCAATTCTTCCCTCTCCACCAGAAGTTTCTCCTTCATTCTCGGCTGGCTCCCTCCTTGATTTCTTTCCATCTGATTGGGACATCTGCATTGCAATCCCTGTTTTTATAGGTCTTAGTTCAGGAGTAGGCCAAGTGGGCTCTTCTATGACGTGGACTTCAACTCCCAGAATTCCTGAACTAGCATGATTGACTCAGGAATTCTGGGAGTTGAAGTCCACAAGTCACGGAAGAGCCAACTTGGCCTACTCCAGGTCTAGTTGATAGTGCAGAAATATCTTAAATAAATACATAGACAGTCCCGAGTTTAGCACCCACAACTGAACTCCAAATTTATGTTGGTTAGTTGAGACTTTTGTTGAGTTTTTTGACCTCCCTGGCCACTGTTGTTAAGTGAATCACTGCCGTTGTTAAGTTAGTAACATGGTTGTTAAGTGTGAAAAACAGTCATAAGTGTGAAAAATGGCCATAAGTCACTTTTTGCAGCTTTGAATGGTCACTAAATACACTGTTGTGAGTTGGGGACTACCTACAAGGAAGATTCAGTCGTAAGTGTGAAAAATGGCCATAAGTCACTTTTTGCAGCTTTGAATGGTCACTAAATACACTGTTGTGAGTTGGGGACTACCTACAAGGAAGATTCAGTTACAAGTTTGGAGACTGATCCTGTTGGTCTTCCAAGGTGTCTCATTAGGGAAACATCCTGCAGGTGTTATTTAAACTTTGTACACAGGACATTAGGGAAGGTGTTTTTGCACACACAGAAAGAGACAGAGAGAGGCAGGGAGAAAATCCAGAGAAATTTGTTGGTGTGAGGCAAGGCAACCCAAAGGTTATTCAATTAACGAGATCTTAGGGAAAGAAGGGGGGCAGAATAAACAATTACGCTTACAAAAATGAAGGATGAGACAGTCAATGAAAGTAAGTTGCCACCAAACCAGGGAATCTCATTAAAGTATCCAAAAAACCCCTAATACAATGTGTGAAGAAACACAGACAAAGACATCACAAAGAAAGAGAATAGGTTTTTTTTTAAAGAAGAGTGAAAATTAACAGCTTTAATCTTGGTTTTGACATTATGATTATTAGCCGTGAGGGGTGGGGATGGAGTGGAGGCAAACCTGATTAAGGTAATTCGTTTTCAGATTTGACACTGTGAGCAAATGAAGGCTAAGGCAGGGAAAGTAGCCACAGGGGGGTACAAATCCCACCTGGGGTTATTGTAAGGGATTGGAAGGTGTTGTGATTCAGTCTGAGGCTCCTCAGGGAACGGCTGGAACTCTGCCGGCTCCATGCTCAGAGGGGGAGGACGAGGAACAGGAGGAGGAGGAGGACCAGGCAGACGGGGAAGAGGAATGTCAGGACGAGGAGGAGGGGGAACAGTCTGAGACCCCCGGGGGGGAGCTCTCCCCAGCGAGTAGCCTGGAGTCATTAGATGAGAACGCACAAGCCATCATAGATATGAGGCAGAGAAGGGCAGCACAAAGAAGGGGACAATTAGCCAGGTATTTCCATCCCTAATAGGCAACAGCTGGTTTTGGGAGTGGTTCTCCTCAGAAAGGTTGAAAAGGCAGGCCCGCCCTTCCTGTATTGTGGAGAGTTATCTTTTGGGAGTCCTGTGACCTTGCTTCGATCCTTGGCGTCTCTGATTCTGGCTTGTGGCCTCGAAGGCTGAAAACTTGGGAGAGGCGTGGGTTTTATTATCTACAGTGGTGTGTGTGCCAGCAAGAAGCCTGTTGTATTGTCTGGCCGTTGTGACTCTTCTGTGAAGCTTCATAGCATTCCAGTTTGTAAGAACAGTTTTTGTTATCTGTGTTTGTTTTCAAAGATATAAAATGACTTTGCTTTTTACCAGCGTGTCTGGATACTCTTTTTAGTTGGTGTTGGCGTCTGGGGGAACCCAGACGGAACAGAAAGAGGGTGGGAAATTAAGAATATTTCGTGCCAAAAAAATGGCCCGGCTGGACCAAGGAGGCAGGGAATTCTAAGCTTCCCATTTCTAGGGTAAATGCCGCATAGAGCGATTTTCTGATTTAACGGACTTTCTGATTTAAGGGACCTTCTGATTTAGCGGACTTTGGATTTAGCAGCAGCGGACTGGGTTTTTTTTTGTCTAATTACCGCCTGCAAATAACAGAGAAGTCGTTGGACCCTGAGTGACGAGGCAGTTCTTTCTACATCCTTCGTGGAGACTCACATCACTTGTGCAGGGTTGTCATCGCGCCAAGGGCGCCAACAATGTCCTTTTGCGGTCATATTTTTCTCCAGCCCCATTTGCATAACAGCGTTGTGGTGTCAATGATGTCATTTTCAATTTGAAACATTCCCTTGAATTAGAAGAACGGAAGGGGTTTGATCTTGACATTTCTTTCCAAGAGAATTTGTACAATGACATTTTTTTTTCAACTGGAGTTTTTATTTTATCTCCCACGAGCAATCCCTCCAAGGAAATCGCTTTGCTATTCTTGACAACCAAGATCAAATCCCTCCCAACATGGCCTGTACCATGCGTGAATACATGTATGTGTAAATATGTGCCTGAATCAACATCTATTTATTTGTCTGAATAATGGGTAAGCAGGACGGTCAGACTGTAGGGAAAGCTAGTAGAAGGCTTGGCTGCATAGCTAGAGGTAGGACAAGCAGGAAGAGGGAGATTGTGATCCCGCTGTACAGAGCACTGGGGAGACACCATCTGGAATAATACTGTGTCCAGTTCTGGAGATCACACCTACAAAAAGAGATGGATAAAATTGAAGGGGTCCAAAGACGGGCTACAAAAATGGTGGAAGGTCTTAAGCGTCAAACTTATTAGGAAAGACTTCATGAACTCTCCCTGATTTATGTCTGTCTGTCTGTCTGTCTTTCTCTCTCTCTCTCTCTCTCTCTCTCTCTCTCTCTCTCTCTCTCTCTTTCTTTCTTTCTTTCTTTCTTTCTTTCTTAATGAACTCGATCTGTATAGTCTGGAGGACAGAAGGGAAAGGGGGGACATGATCAAAACATTTAAACACGTTAAAGGGTTCAATAAGGTTCAAGAGGGAAGTGTTTTTAATAGGAAAGTGAACCCAAGAACAAGGGGGCACCATCTGAGGTTAGTTGGAGGGAAGGATCAGAAGCAACGTGAGAAAACATGATTTGATGGAAAGAGTAGTAGATGCTTGGAACAAACTTCCAGCAGACGTGGTTGGTCAATCCACAGTCACTGAATGTAAACATGCCTCGGATAAACATAGATCCACCCTAAGATAAAATACAGGAAATAGTAGAAGGGCAGATGAGATGGACCAGGAGGTGTCAATCTTCTAGGTTTCCATGCTGTACTGTTGTGTTGTTTTGTGCCACTTCCTGAAGCCCCGGAGTGCAAAAAACAGCACAATGGCAAACTGGAAATTCAGAAAACGCACTTCTGGTTTTGCCCAGCGACCGGTTAGGTCCCACAGAGTGGGCCTTCTCCGGGTCCCGTCGACTAAACAATGTCGTTTGGCGGGACCCAGGGGAAGAGCCTTCTCTGTGGCGGCCCCGGCCCTCTGGAACCAACTCCCCCCGGAGATTAGAATTGTCCCCACCCTCCTCACCTTTCATAAGCTCCTTAAAAACCCACCTCTGCCATCAGGCATGGGGGAACTGAGATATTCTTTCCTCCTAGGCCTTTATAATTTATGCATGGTATGTTTGTTTGTATGGATGTTTGGGTTTTACAATAAGGATTTTTTAGTTGTTTTAGTATTGGATTTACATGCTGTTTTTTACTCCTGTTGTTAGCCGCCCCGAGTCTACGGAGAGGGGTGGCATACAAATCCAATAAATAATAGTAATAGTAATAGTAATAGTAATAGTAATAGTAATAGTAATAGTAATAGTAATAATAATAATAATAATAATAATAATAATAATAATAATAATATCACACCCACAACCGTCTCTTTGGGCGCACAAACCAAAAACGTTTCACCATCACTGGACGAGGGAATGCAAATTAAAGGGATCTCTGGAAAGATGTTTTGATTGTAAAATCCGACTGGAGAAGGAGGACCAAATTCGAAAGGTTAAAGTTCAAAGATCAGGACCACTCGACGGACTGCAGAGCCGTTGCGCTCGCTGGAGACAGACCGCAAGAGCCCAGAAAGTCCAACCTTTAATTACAGTTTATTTAAACAGCTTCCATGCTTCGGGGCAAAGCGGTTGATCTATCACCCACCCTTGTTGGTTTCCAGCCCAGATAATTTCGTGTCAAGAGTGCACAGCTCTGAATTTGCTCTCAAAGCCTTTTTTTTTCCCCCGTCCCTCTGCTGTAAATTAAAACCATTGGCCAGATTCCTCATTGACAAAAACCCAACGGAGACCACACAATTTAAGGTCAGAATAAATTTTGGACATGAAAAGGAAGGGAACCACGACAAAATATTTCCAAGCAGATACTTTTCACCCATCTTTTAAGACTTGATTTATGGCAACGTAATAATTCTGCAATAAATATAAGTACTGCGATAAATATGAAGAACTATATCCCACATTACAGCTTGGGAGGAAATTTATTTGTTTGTTTATTTATTTATTCAATTTTTATGGTGCCCTTCTCGTTAGACTCAGGGTGGCTTACAACATATTAGCAATAGCACTTTTTAACAGAGCCAGCCTATTGCCCCCACAATCCGGGTCCTCGTTTTACCCACCTCGGAAGGATGGACGGCTGAGTCAACCTTGAGCCGGTGATGAGATTTGAACCGCTGACCTGCAGATCTAGAAGTCAGCTTTAGGGGCCTGCAGTACAGCACTCTACCCACTGTGCCACCTCCGCTTTATTTACATTTAAAAGTCACACGGAAGCCTTCAAATTTAGCCTTCATGTATTCATTAGGCTGGTATAATTAGTCCTCAATTTATATAAACATAGAAAATTGACGGCAGAAAAAGACCTCCTAATCCATCTAGTCTGCCCTTCTATTATTTCCTGTATTTTATCTTAGGATGGATCTATGTTTATCCCAGGCATGTTTAAATTCAGTGACTGTGCATTGACCAACCACGTCTGCTGGAAGTTTGTTCCAAGCATCTACTCCTCTTTCAGTCAAATAATATTTTCTCACGTTGCTTCTGATCTTCCCCCCAACTAACCTCAGATTGTGCCCCCTTGTTCTTGTGTTCCCTTTCCTATTAAAAACACTGCCCTGAACCTTATTTAACCGTTGAACATATTTAAATGTTTCAATCCTGTCCCCCCTTTCCCTTCTGTCTTCCAGACTAGACAGATGGAGTTCATGGAGTCTTTCCTGATCAGTTTTATGCTTAAGACTTTCCACCGTTTTTGTAGCCCGTCTTTGGACTCGTTCAATTTGATCCATCTCTTTTTGTAGGTGAGGTCTCCAGAACTGGACACAGTATTATTCCAAATGTGGTCTCCCCAGCGCTCTGTACAGCAGGATCACAATCTCCCTCTTCCTGCTTGTTCTACCTCTAGCTATGCAGCCAAGCATCCTACTCGCTTTCCCCACCGCCTGACCACATGGTTCACCCATTTGGAGACTGTCGGAAATCATGACCCCCAAATCCTTGTCTTCTGAAGTGTTTGCTAACACAGAACTGCCAATACAAGACTCAGATGGAGGATTCCTTTTCTTCCCTGTATGACCACAACAAAGCCCCTAACCTATGTCACTAAGTTAGCTTTGCCCTGTTTTATGACTTCTCTTGCTCCTGTTGTTAAGTGAATCACTGCAATTGTTCATTTGGTAACATAGTTGTTAAATGAGGCTTTGTGTCTCAGAAGGTTGTAAAGGGGAACGACATTACTCAGGACACTGTGACCGTCATAAATATTCTTCAGTGTTGTTGAAACTTTGAACGGTCACTAAAGGAATCTGTCATAAGTCGAGGACTTATCTGCCTTGTTGGAGTAACTCTCTAAAAATCTTTTTTAAAATGGAGTTTTTATTTTATTCCGAGTTAAAACCAAATATTGCCTGTCCTCCGTTTTCCTCCCTCTCTTGAAATAAGATGTTGATTCTTTTAGGTGTAAAAATATTTACATTTGCAAATAGCAGGGTGTTTGTTTTGTTTTCAAGAGAGAGAGACCGCGTAATTACATCGTTTGATAAATAGAGAAATAAAGTTGGAAATAGAGCTTCAGTTGAGGGCGGTTAGAAACTTAGCTGCCCACAAATGGACAACCCAGTAATTTTCATCCCCCAACAATCCAAACACAGTCCACTCTGGTCAATTAAAAAAAATCTAAAGCAAAATGAAGAAAAACTATAAAAAGGGACAACAAAACAGTCTCCCCACGCCTGGCGACATAGGTGGGTTTTCAGGAGTTTATGAAAGGCAAGGAGGTAGATAGATAGATAGATAGATAGATAGATAGATAGATAGATAGATAGATAGATAGATAGATAGATGATCGATAGATGGACCGATAGACCGATAGACCGACCAATTGATTGATCGATCAGTAGATAGTGATTTATAAGCCGCCCAACTCCTACCGTGTTCTGTCTGGGTCCCCCCAGACGCCAACACCAACCAAAAAGAGTATCCAGACACACTGGTAAAAAGCAAAGGCAGTTTATATACTGGAAAGGTAACAAAAACTGTTCTTACAGACAGGAACACGATGAAGCTTCACAGAGGTTTCACGAAGGCCAGGCAATAAAACAGGATTCTTGCTGGCAAAAACAACACTGGAGATAATAAAACCCACGCCTCCCCCAAGTCTTTCAGCCTTCTAGGCCACAAGCCAAGATCAGAGACGCCGAAAATCGAAGCAAGGTCACAGGACTCCCAGTTGATAACTCTCCACGAGACTGTAAGGGCGGGCCTGCCTTTTCAAACCTGCTGAGGAGAACCACACCCAAACCCAGCTGTTGCCAATTCAGGGATGGAAATACCTTTCTAATTGGCCCCTTCTTTGAGCTGCACGTCTCTGCCTCATGTCTATTAGAGCCTGTGCGTCTTCATCCAATGAATCCAGGCTACTAGCTGGGGAGAGGGCCCCCCCGGGGGTCTCAGGCTGCTCTCCCTCCTCCTCTTCCTGACGTTCCTCTCCCCCGTCTGCCTGGTCCTCCCCCTCCTGGTCACTGTCCTCCTCCTCTGGGCATGGATCCGGCAGAGCTCCAGCCGGTCCCTGAGGAGCCTCAGGCTGAATCACAACATACCGGACTCTTAAATCCCCATCCCCACCCACTCTGTGTCCAGCCAGAGGTTGGTTTTGTCATTTCTCCGAACTACTCAACATTTCCTCTACTGGTTCTCCAGAACCCGTCAAAACCTTTCACCCATGATTTGAGATCAATTGAATTGAATTGGAATTAAGTCAAGTTGAACTGAACTGAATTGTGTGGAGGTTTTATAATATTTTATCTTTTAATATTTGCAAATTCTACCCCTCTGAGTTATGGTATGATGAGAAAGGCGGTCAATAAATTTAATAAATAAAGGGACAGAACGGAACTAGATTGAGTTGATTTCATTCCCCTGCCTTAAAAAGATTTTTGGTTTTATTTCAGATGGACAATGTAAGCTTATTTGGCTTAACCGGTGGCCCGAGGCGTCGTCTTCTCTTTACGTAGTTCTCGGGATCCTTGTCTAATTGCGGTTTATGCTGAGTTGAAGCTTTGCTGCAGTACCAGGTTATCTTTATGTTCCTTTTCCTTGGTGGTGGTTTAACCTTTTTGTCTTTTACATGAGTAATAATAATAATAATAATAATAATAACAACAACAACAACAATAACAACAACAATAACAACAACAGAGTTGGAAGGGTCCAAGCCCCTGTTTAGGCAGGAGATCCTACACCATTTCAGTCAAATGGTTATCCAACATCTTCTTAAAAACTTCAAGTGTTGGGGCATCTACAACTTCTGGTGGCAAGCTGTTCCACGGATTAATTGTTCTAACTGTCAGCAAATTTCTCCTTAGTTCTAAGTTGCTTCTCTTTTTGTTTAGTTTTGCTTCTTGTTCTACCCTCAGGTGCTTTGGAGAATAGCCTGACTCTCTCTTCTTTGTGGCAACCCCAGAGATATTGGAAGGCTGCTATCATGTCTCTTTCTCTCTTTTTATTCTTTTATCATCGCTGAGTTTTTGGGGTGCAGATCTTAAGCTTTCTCTGCTCTAGTTGTGCTCCACCATTTTTGAGCCTCTCACAATGCAGAAGTCAGAACACAAAGTTGGGTGCTGTGATACTTTCCTTTTTTATCCCCCTGATGTAACTTTGGGGAAAAAAATATATCTGGATGAGAAACACTCAGAAGTTGGAGGGTAAAGAGCAAGGTATTTTTAATGAGAACATCTTCAAAACATCTTTGATGGTCGGATCAGAGATGAGTTCTCCAAACTTCTCTGGAGGATTTGTTCCTCTCTAAAAGAATCTCCACGTGGACTTAAAAAACCCATATTATGTCAAAAATACCGCGTGGGTTGGTTCTACAGACAAGATTTTTGTCCTTCAGATGTTCTTGAGATGTTCCTCAAAACAGATTTTAAAACCACAAGCTGACTATATAAATAATGTTGGCTCTCAATAAACCATCCAAGCACCGTTGGTGTTGTTTGACCCTGGAAACCTCCAGAGTTATGGCCAATATCTCTCCTGAAAACAATCCAGGGTTGGGGTTGGTTTTTTTTTTGAAAGCTGGGTCTTCTGAAAATAAGAGGGTGGGGTTTTTCTTTTGACAGCTGTTGAACTTTGGTGGGGAGGAGAAGAGCTTCTGGGATCAGCTCCCAGATCTTCACAAAATGAGGCAGAAAACCTGGATTGCACAAACTATTTTCTTTGAAATTAAATAGCTTGAAGATCCATCAGAAATATCAGAGCTTTAGACACCAAAAAACAAATAAATCACTCATGAAACAAATGTTGTCTGTCTGTCTGTCTGTCTGTCTGTCTCTCTGTCTATCTATCTATGTATCTCTCTCTCCTCTATCTATCTATCTATCTATCTATCTATCTATCTATCTATCTATCTATCTATCATCTATCCATCCATCCATCCATCCATCCATGTATCTCTCTCTCTCTCCATCATCATCTAACCATCCTCCTCCTCCATCCATCCATCCATCCATCCATCCATCCATCCATCCATCCATCCATTTTTCTAGTTCTATATGTATCTCTAGCTGCACTGGCTGACCTATAAAGCCCTACATGGCATCGGACCAGAATATCTCCGGGACCGCCTTCTGCTGCACGAATCCCAGCGGCCGATTAGGTCCCACAGAGGTGACCTTCTCGGGGTCCTGTCGACTAAACAATGTCGGCTGGTGGGACCTAGGGGAAGAGCCTTGTCTGTGGTGGCCCCGGCCCTCTGGAATCAACTCCCTACAGAGATTCGAACAGCCCCCACCGTCCTCGCCTTCCGTAAAATGTTGAAGACCCACTTTTGTCG
Source organism: Erythrolamprus reginae (assembly GCF_031021105.1). Taxonomy (NCBI): domain Eukaryota; kingdom Metazoa; phylum Chordata; class Lepidosauria; order Squamata; family Dipsadidae; genus Erythrolamprus; species Erythrolamprus reginae. The sequence continues at coordinate 15,750,938 of NC_091957.1, forward strand.
CCAGGCGTGGGGATAACCACCACCCTCTCCCCCCTTTTTTGTTACGTTTTCGGCCTTACTGTACGACGGATTAGGTTGAATGTGTATGATTGTATAGTTAGGGATTTTACTATGTAATTAATGTTTTTTAAATTGATTTTATTTTTCTACTATTGGATTTGTAGTGCATTGTATCACTGATATGTTGCGAGCCGCCCCGAATCTTCGGAGAGTGGCGGCATACAAATCTAATAAATAATAATAATAATAATAATAATAATGGTAATAGTAATAATAATAATAATAATAATAATAATAATCATCATCATCATCATCTCTATCTGTATATCTTATATCCTCCCTTTTTCCTCCCTTCCTCCTTCCTCCCTTCCTTCTTTCCTTCCTTTTTTCCTTTCCCTTTCTTTCCTTCCTTTTCTCTTTCTTTTCTTTCTTTCTTTCTTCTTTCTTTCCTTCTTCCTTCCTCCCTTCCTTCCTTCCTTCCGTTCTTTCTTTCTATCCTTCCTTTCTTTGTTTACTTTCTTTCCTTTCTCTCTTTCTTTTTTCTTTCTTTCCTTTCTTTCTTTCTTTTTTCTTTCTTTCTTTCTTTCTTTCTTTCCTTTCTCTCTTTTTTCTTTCTTTCTTTCTTTCCTTCCTTCCTTCCTTTCTTTCTTTCTTTCTTTCTTTCTTCTTTCTTTCCTTTCTTTCTTTCTTTTCTTTCTTCCTTCTTTCTTTCCTTTCTTTTTTCCTTTCTTTCTTTCTTTTTTCTTTTCTTTCTTTCTTTCCCTTCTTTCTTTCTTTCTTTCCTTTCTTTTTCCTTTCTTTCTTTCCTTTCTTTCTTTTTTCTTTCCTTTCTTTCTTTTCTTTCTTTTCTTTCTTTTCTTTCTTTTCTTTCCTTTCTTTCCTTTCTTTCTTTTCTTTCTTTTCTTTCTTTTCTTTCTTTTCTTTCTTTTCTTTCTTTTCTTTCTTTTCTTTCTTTTCTTTCTTTTCTTTCTTTTCTTTTCTTTTCTTTCTTTTCTTTCTTTTCTTTCTTTCTTTCTCACTTGTTTGAAAGGAATGAAGGAGAAGGAATGGGGAGAATGGGAAGCAGAAGGAGACAAGGAGCCAGTAGAGGAGGAGGAGAAGGAGGAGAAGAGGAGGAGGAGGAGAAGAGGAGGCGGAGGAGGAGGAAGGGTGGGTGGAGGGATGTCTCCTGTGATCTGCCATCCAAGGACTAACTGCGAATTAAGAGTGAGCTCCTGCCATCCGAATGGGAACAGACCCAGGGGAGTTTGTGTTGTGCAATAAAAAAAAATGGAGTTTGTTGCTGTGCAATAAACCGGAGTTTAAGAACATGCAGGCAGGGAAATCAAAGCTTGATCAGAAGCAAAGAGCCTGCAGCCAGGCAAGAAAATGCATGTTTTTTTCAACAGGCAGAGCTCATTAATTCTTAAAGGACTCTGAGCTTTGCAAAAAAAAAAACCACCAACCAACCCACAACTGCACACACACTCACACAGAAAAAACCCATTTGCTTTTTTCACTTCGGCTGTTCTTGCGAATGCACGCAGGGGAAACTGTGCAAACTCAGCCTGGGATTTTCCCAACAAGGAGTACATTTTTATTTATTTATTTATTTTGTCCTATACACAATAATACACAATGAAGGTAATAGAGGACACCTTTGAGGAAATAGAATTAGAGAAAGGATAGAAGAGAGAGCATAGGAATAAAATAAATCGATGAGAGAATAGAAGAAAAGATAAAGGAATAGAAGAGAAGATAGATGAGAGATATAGGAGAGACAGTAGGACAGGGGACGGAAGGCATGCTAGCACTTATTATTATTATTATTATTATTATCATCATCATCATCATCATCATCAACATCATCATCATCAACATCATCATTATTTATTAAACTTATGCACACCTCTTACTGACCTCTTAGGAATCTGGAGAGGTCAACCGTGGAGAGTCTAAGGGTAAAATGTTGGGGGTGAGGGGATGATACTACGGAGTCTGGTAATGAGTTCCATGCTTCGACAACTCAATCACTAAAGTTGTATATTTTACAGTCAAGTTTGGAGCAGTTAATATTGAGCTTGAATCTGTTGTGTGCTCTTGTGTTGTTGCGGTTGAAGCTGAAGTAGTCGTTAACAGGCAGGACGTTGCAGCACATAATCTTGTGGGCAATGCTTAGATCATGTTTAAGGCGTCGTAGTTCCAAGCTTTCTAGACCCAGGATTGTAAGTCTCATTTCTTGCAGGAAAGGAGGGGGCTGCCGGTGGGTTTTTGAGGAGGGGGTGATACATTTAAGGCAATGGGGTTTTGAGGGCCTGAACGTCTAGCAGCTCGTTTAGTGATAATTCTAAGTTATGACGAAACCAAAAGCAGTGACAGATGTTTTTGACACTTACAACACGTGATCAAAATTGGACACTTGGCCGTAAATAAATGTTTTATTTATTTTTTATTTATTTGTTTGTTTTGCCCTGTACGTATTGCTGCTTTACAAAGATATAACAATATTTATATACATGATGCTAGTGGAAGAGAGAAACATTAGGACAGGGGATGGAAGGCACGCTGGTGCACTTATGCAGGCCCCTCACTGACCTCTGAGGAATCAGGAGAGGTCAACTGTGGAGAGTCTAAGGGTAAAGTTTTGGGAGGGTTAGGTGGTGATACTACAGAGTCTGGTAGTGAGTTCCAGGCATCAACTACTCAGTTACTAAAGTCGTATTTCCTGCAGACGGGTTTGGAGCGGTTTACTTTAAGTTTGCATCTGTTGTATGCTTGGGTGTTGTCGTGGTTGAAGCTGAAGTAGGAAGGACGTCGTAGCAGATGATTTTATGGGCTATGTTTAGGTCATGTTTAAGACGACGTAGTTCCAAGCTTTCAAAACCCAGTATTATAAGTCTAGTTGCATATGGGATTCTATTGCGAGGGGAGAAGTGGAGGGCTCTTCTAGTAAAGTATCTCTGGACGTTTTCTAGAGTGTTTATGTCCGAAATGCAGTGGGGGTTCCCGACAGATGAGCTGTATTCAAGGATTGGTCCGGCAAAGGTTTTGTACGCTCTGGTTAGGAATGTGCGATTACCAGAGCAGAAGCTATGTAGGGTTAGGTTAACAACTTTTGTAGCCTTTTTGGGCGATGTTGTTGCAGGGGGCAACTTTGGTACCGAGGTCATTGGATAGGAGGTCTTTGACGGAGTGAGGGTCATCTGCAAGGTCTTGTCTGTTCACCTTGTATTTGGTGTTAACAACTGTGGGGAAAATAGCTCACAAGGATCAGGCCCTGTTTAATGGCGCCCTTCCTTAGCCATGGAAGATCCACAGGGTTCCCCTGGATTTTGTTATCTTTCGACGCATGAGATTCTTTGGGACTTTGAGCCCCTTTTGCTCACAATTGTTTGTTCTTTGTGTAATGTTGCAATCTCAGTTTAGTTGCTTTCCAAAGTTGGTGGGCTTAGCAGAGATGATGAATCGGCGGCTCGGATGAAAGAAAAGAATACGGTTTTGATTTTGATTCTACTTGGAAACCGTTTCTGCGCTTTGGTCTTGAGGTGGAGGAAAAAGTGAAACTTGGATTTGGGGTTTGGCTGGTTAAATAGGTTTATTGTTGTATAGAAATGGCTAGTAGATATTGTCATACAGATATAGAAGTTAAAAGTTGAGATTGTAAATTTGTTTCCTTATTCTGCTGCACCAAATAGAGTTGAAAGTCAACTCCCTTCCTTCCTTCCTTCCTTCCTTCCTTCCTTCCTTCCTTCCTTCCTTTTCCTTCCTTTCCTTTCCTTTCCTTCTTTTTCCTTCCTTTCCTTTCCTTTCTTTTCCTTCCTTCCTCCCTCCCTTCCTTTTCCTTCCTTTCTTCCTTCCTTCTTTCCTTTTCCTTCCTTCCTTCCTTCCTTCCTTTCCTTCTTTTTTCCTTCCTTCCTTTCCTTCCTTTTCCTCCCTCCCTCCCTCCCTTCCTCCTTTCCTTCCTGCATAAGCTGTCCAATTTACGTCAAGGTAACTCTGGGTGGCCCATAAATTTTACCAATAATTCTAAATTATTTATCCACCATCACATTACACTTTTTCCTCTTCCCCTTCTCCCTTTCTCCTTCCTGATTTTCTTGCGACCCTCCTTTCCCCCCCTCCCCTCCTGTCTATTTCTTTATTTTATATTTGGAGAGATGGATAAAAATTGAGCTGACGCTAGTTTAGCTTCTGCATCCCTTGGAGCGAGTCCTCTCAACGAGTCGATTCCGAGTTGTATCTTTGCAATCGATTGATCAGATCAGGGAGAGACGTGTGATTAAAGGTTGTGTCTTTTTGTGTATGTGTGTGCACGCAGTCTTTTCTCCGCTGTGTTCCAAGCCGCTCCACTGTGAACCAGGGATTGTGTATAATATCAACACAGCTTCCCACCTCTGGGGAGAGTCACCCCGGCATCTCCTGTTCTTCTCTGTTTGTTTCTATCCTGGTTTATTTGCAGAAGGAGAGAGAGACAGCCGGGAGCAGAGAAACCCTGGCAAAACCATCCAAGCCAGGATTTCCTGGGAGCTTTCGGTCTCCCGACGCTCCACGTTTCCCCCCAAAGCTACGAAGAGCAAGGAAAGCAGTACAAGTGTTTAGATTTTGCTTTTTAAAGACGAGTCTGGGACTAGGACAAAATAACAGAGCCACAGAATAGCAGAGTTGGAAATTGTCACACAACATTGCGTTCGAATAAACACCTGGTTTTATATGCCTATGTTATATAGATGTCACACCTGTGACAGGTAAAAACACGCAGGTGCTTAAAACAGGACCTTCTTCACTGGTTGTTTTGAAATTTTCACACAATGTTGCATTCAAATACACACGTGCTTTTGTATACGTATAAAGAACCAGATAGTTGGGGGTAAAAGAGGCTGACTCTGTAAACGGCTTAGAGGGCAGCAAAAGCACTGGGAAGTGGCATATAAGTCTAAAGGCTATTTTTATTCCTTCCTTCCTTCCTTCCTCCCTCCCTTCCTTCCTTCCTTCTTTCTTTCTTCCTTCCATCCTTCTGAGGGGGGTCCAATAAGGACCCAGATTGTTGGGGGCAAGAGGCTGATTCTGTCAACCGCTTAGCGAAGGCTGGAAAACCACTAGGAAGCAGGATATAAAGTCTAAAGGCTATTTCTATTCCTTCCTTCCTCCCTTCTTTCCTTCCTTCCACCCTCCCTCCCTTCCTTCCCTTCTTCTTTCCTTCCTTCCTTCTTCCTCCCTCCCTCCTTTCTTTCTTTCCTTCCTTCCTTCCGTTCTTCCTTCCTTCCTTCCCTTCTTCTTTCCTTCTTCCTTCCTTCCTTCCATCCTTCCGAGGTGGGTCAAATGAGGACCCAGATTGTTTGGGGGCAAGAGGCTGATTCTGTCAACCACTTAGAGAAGGCTGGAAAAGCACTAGGAAGCAGGATATAAAGTCTAAAGGCTATTTCTATTCCTTCCTTCCTTCCTTCTTTCCTTCCTTCCTTCCTTCCATCCTTCCTTCCTTCCTTCTTCCTCCCTCCCTCCTTTCCTTCCTTCCTTCCCTTCTTCTTTCCTTCTTCCTTCCTTCCTTCCCTTCTTCTTTCCTTCTTCCTTCCTTCCTTCCATCCTTCCGAGGTGGGTCAAATGAGGACCCAGATTGTTGCGGGCAAGAGGCTGATTCTGTCAACCGCTTAGAGAAGGCTGGAGAAGCACTAGGAAATGGCATATAAAGTCTAAAGGCTATTTCTATTCCTCCCTCCCTCCCTCCTTTCCTTCCTTCCCTTCTTCTTTCCTTTTCTTCCTTTCTTCCTTCCATCCTTCCGAGGTGGGTCAAATGAGGACCCAGATTGTTTGGGGGCAAGAGGCTGGTTCTGTCAACCGCTTAGAGAGGGCTGGAAAAGCACTAGGAAGCAGGATATAAAGTCTAAAGGCTATTTCTATTCCTTCCTTCTTTCCTTCCTTCTTTCCTTCCTTCCTTCCTTCCTTCCTTCTTCCTCCCTCCCTCCTTTCCTTCCTTCCTTCCCTTCTTCTTTCCTTCTTCCTTCCTTCCTTCCCTTCTTCTTTCCTTCTTCCTTCCTTCCTTCCATCCTTCCGAGGTGGGTCAAATGAGGACCCAGATTGTTGCGGGCAAGAGGCTGATTCTGTCAACCGCTTAGAGAAGGCTGGAGAAGCACTAGGAAATGGCATATAAAGTCTAAAGGCTATTTCTATTCCTTCCTCCCTCCCTCCCTCCTTTCCTTCCTTCCCTTCTTCTTTCCTTTTCTTCCTTTCTTCCTTCCATCCTTCCGAGGTGGGTCAAATGAGGACCCAGATTGTTGGGGGCAAGAGGCTGGTTCTGTCAACCGCTTAGAGAAGGCTGGAAAAGCACTAGGAAGCGGCATATAAAGTCTAAAGGCTGTTGCTATAAATAGAGCAGCTGCTAAACCCACTTTTTTTTTTCCAACGAGAGAGGAAAAAAACAAAACACAACCAGGTTCTAGGCACGAACGAAATTTGCTCAGAGCAGGAGAAAGAAGGAAAAAAGACACACCAGGCTCTGCGTCTTTCCCTTTCGTTATTAATGGGGACATCCCCACAATTTACCATCGGTGGATGATCGGGAAGTATATTTAAGGCCCCGGAAACGCCGGATGATATTTCACAGCCGTTGGGTGTCCGCTGGCAAAGTCTCTCCGTCTCTCATTTCTCTTGGCTCTGACACCTTCCCTCCTTCCTTCTCCTCCCTCGCCCACAGACGAGGGAAGAAGAGCAGCCTCAGCATATCTGGGCAGCCTTCGAATTTAGCCCCGGTTGGAGAGATGCTATTCTGGGCCAAATTGGGCATCCTAAAATTAGAAACGGTCCCCTTGTTTCCTACACACACACACACACTCGGTTCGGTTTTATTTAATCTTAATTTTTTGTACTCCAAATCTGGCTGGAGGCAAATAGGAAGGGGCCCTTGGAGACTTCACACCACAAATGATGAAGGCTGAGAAAAGGAGGGCTGTGATGTCAGGGGAATTTAAAGCTGAGTGATGAGCGCATAAATGGAGTTGGAAGGGACCTGTGAGGTCCTCTAGCCCACCCCCAGTGTTCAGGCAGGAGACCCTATATGCCATCTCCCCAGCCCAATGGCTGTCCAATCTCTTCTTGAAAGCCTCCCGTGATAATGGAGCGCCCACAACTTTCTGGTGGCAGGCAGTTCTGCTGATTAATTGTTCTTGCTATGAAGAAATTTCTCTTCAGTTCCAGGTTGCTTCTCTTTCTTTCTTTCTTTCTTTCTTTCTTTCTTTCTTTTTCTTTCTTTCTTTCTTTCTCCTCCACACTTCCTTCTTTCTTTTTTCTTTCTTTCTTTCTTTTTTTTCTTTCTTTCTTTTTCTTTCTTTCTTTCTCCCTCCCCCTCACTTTCTTCTTTCTTTCTTTCTTTCTTTCTTTCTTCTTTCTTTTTATTTCTTTCTTTCTTTCTTTCTCTTTCTCTCTTTCTTTTTCTTTCTTTCTCCCTCTCCCTCACTTTCTGCTTTCTTTCTTTCTTTTTTCTTTCTTTCTTTTTCTTTCTTTCTCTCTTTCTCTTTCTTTCTTTTTCTTTCTTTCTCCCTCCCCCTCACTTTCTTCTTTCTTTCTTTTTTCTTTCTTTCTTTCTTTCTTTTTTCTTTTTCTTTCTTTCTCTCTCTCTCTCTTTCTTTCTTTTTTTCTTTCTCCCTCCCCCTCACTTTCTTCTTTCTTTCTTTCTTTTTTCTTTCTTTCTCTCTCTTTCTATCTATCTTTCTTTTTTTCTTTCTCTCTCTCCCTCCCTTTCTTCTTTCTTTCTTTTTTCTCTTTCTTTCTTTCTTTCTCTCTCTCCCTCCCTCCCTTTCTTTCTTTCTTTCTTTCTTCTTCGGAGAGTCTTCAGAGAGGGGCAGCATACAAATCTAATAAATTATTATTATTATTATTATTATTATTATTATTATTTCTCTCTCTGTCTCTGTCTGTCTGTCTCTCTCTCTCTCTCTCTCTCTTTCTCTCTTCCTTAATGAACTCCACCTGTATAATCTGGAGGACAGAAGGAAAAGGGGGGACCTGATCGAAACATTTAAATATATGAAAGGGTTAAATAATGTTCAGGAGGGAAGTGTTTTTAATAGGAAAGTGAACCCAAGAACAAGGGGGCACAATCTGAGGTGAGTTGGGGGAAAGTTCAGAAGCAACGTGATAAAATATTATTTGACTGAAAGAGGAGTAGATGCTTGGAACAAACTTCCAGCAGATGTGGTTGGTGAAATCTACTTCCACTTTCCTACCAGTTCACAAGTGCATACTTTGGGTGAATAGCGCGTTGTCGCTACTATTGGTTCTCTGAACCACCACAACCGCAACTACTGGTACCCCTGAACCCTGATTAAAATTGCTTTTTTTTTTTTTTGCTTTAAGCCTGGCTAGGAGCCAACTGCTTCAGATCCTATTTTTATCCTATCATGGTCCAAAACTCAGCCGAGGGTCCCATTTTTAAACCCGGAGCCCCCGACCCAATAAACGAGCTCTGAGCAAGGGTAAGTAAAGCATTACGTTTATCGTACAAACTCTGGAAGAGCAAAAGTCTTTGGGAAAAAACACAAGAGCAAGTTACGACTCGTATTGATATTAATACCCGGCCTGGTGATGGATTAAAATATAGCAGCGGCTGCTATTCCCCGAGCAATAAAATAGGATAAAATACGATCTGGTAGAAGCTGAACCGAGGATAAAAATGAAAATGATAAAAGATGATTGCATACAAATAGGTTACTCACAATAAAAGTGATAACCAGGTGACTGAAAATGAAATTTAATAGGCAGCGGTGTTTTTCTTGCAAATGCGACATAAACCGGGATTTGTTTGTTAAGTCTTAGCAAATTGTCCTCAGCCTTTTTTACCGAAATGACGGGTGGGTAAAGGTTGCCATTAAAGGCGACCTGGTAAAGATTGACAGGTAGTCTTCGACTTACAACCTAGAACCAAGGAGAAATTTCCTGACGGTGAGAACAATGAACCAGCGGAACGGCTGGCCACCAGAGGTTGTGAGTGCTCCATCCATTGGAGGTTTTTAAGAAGAGCCTTGAGAGCCACTTGACCAGGATGGGAGGGGGTCCCCTGCTCAAGCAGCGGGTGGGACAAGAAGACCTCCAAGGTTTTTTCCAGCCCTAGGACTCTATCATTTAAAACGAGATACATGACAGATGGAGAGAGGGAGGAGAGGAAAAAAGGAAGGAAGGGAGAGAGGGAAGGAGGGAGGGGGGAAGAAAGGAAGGAAGGAAAAGGGAGAGAGGGAGGGAGGGAGAAAGAAAAGAAATAAAGAAGGAAAGAAGGAAAGAAGGAAGGAAGGAAGGAAAAGGGCGGGTGGGAGGGAGAAAGGAAAGAAATAAAGAAGGAAAGAAGGAAGGCAGGAAAAGGGAGGGAAGGAAAAAAGGAGGGGAGGGAGGGAGAAGGGAGGGAGAGAGAAAGGAAAGAAGGAAGGAAGGAAAGAAGGAAAAGGGAGGGGGAGAGGGAGAAACGAAGGGAGAGAAAAAGGAAAGAAGTGAAGGAAGGAAAGATGGAAAAGAGAGGGAAGGAAAAAAGGAAGGGAGTGAGGGAAGAAGGAAGGAAGGAAAAGGGAGGGAGGAATGGAACAGCTCCCCTCCATCAGTTGTAGATGCTCCATCTCTGGAGGTTCTTAAAGAAGAGATGGGCCAACCACGTTACCCAGAATGCAATGTTCAGGCACGGGGGTTGAACTAGAAGACCTCCGGGGTCCCTTCCCAGCCGAACTCTCCCTTGCCTTGGCATTTCAGCCAAGGGAAATGTTTGACCTTCGACATTGGTGTGGACTGCCAGCAGTCGGGCCACCTCGCAGTCGGTGCAGGGTGGGTGACCCCCTCCCACTCGAGAGAGAGAAAGAAGGAAGGAAGCAAAGGCCCCCGGGGCCCCCAGTAGAGCTGGCAGAGTCTCCCCGGCCGGCTGGAGGAGGAGGAGGAGTGGGGAGTACAGTATTCCGATCAGGCGCCTGCCTGTCCTTCCTGCGCTCCCTCCCGCCAACGACAGTCGCCCGCATTTTTATGAAGTCAGCTGGAGAGGCCGACGAAGACTTTGGAGACGCGCAGATCATACGGAATCGGGCGAGGGCGACGGCGGGCGCGGGAGGAGCCAGGGAGGAGGAGATAGGGAAGCGCCTTCGGTGGGTTAGAGAGGAAGACGGGGAGGGAGGAGGAGGAAGGAGGAAGGAGGAGGAGGAGGAGGAGAAGGAGGGAAGGAGAAGGAGAAAGATCAGAAGCAACGTGAGAAAATATGATTTGACTGAAAGAGGAGTAGAGGCTTGGAACAAATTCCAGCAGACGTGGTTGGTCAATCCACAGTCACTGAATTGAAACACACCTGGGATAAACAAAAATCCATCCTAAAATAAAATACAGGGAATAGTAGAAGGGCAGACTAGATGGACCATGAGGTCTTTTTCTGCCATCAATCTTCTACGTTTCTATGAGAAGGAGGAGGAGGAGGAGAAGAAGAAGGGAAGGAAGGGATGGGAAGAAAGAGAAAGAGACGAAGGAGGGATGGGAAGAAGGAAAAAAGAGACAAGGAGGGAAGGGAAGAAGGAGAAAGGTAAAGAGAAAGAGAAGGAGAAGGAGGAGGAGGAGACAGACGGAGGAAAGGGAAGGAAGGGATGGAAGGAGAAAGTAAAGGAGGAGGGATGGAAGAAGGAGAAAGTAAAGGAGGAGGGAAGGAGAAGGGGAAAGAAATGAAGGAGGGAAGGAGAAGGAGGGAAGGAGTAGGAGAAGAAGGAGGAAAGGGAAGGGAAGGGAAGGGAAGGAAAGACTTAATAACACAACATGAAGAGTAGTAAAACACCTCTCACATCCACACGGACACAAAACTCCTCCTTTCTCCCTGTGCCCCCCCCACCCCCCCAACAGATGTAATTTTGACCAAGAAGCAGGGTGCTGGGTTCAAAACCCTTGGATGACTTGCTACAGCTGCAAAATTTGCAGCTGGCTGACAAGGCCCTGCTTGAGAACAGCCATGTGCATCTCTCTCTCTCTCTCTCTCTTGTGTGTGTGTGTTTGTGTGTTTTTTTTTTTAAAAAAATTGCGGCCTCTGACGAAGGAGCGAAACACCAGCCTGCTCGTTCGCCCGAACTAACTTTAGACAGATCCACATCTGTCCTTGGCGGCTGCTAAGCAACGGAGCCCAAAGTGCTTAGCTTGGGAAAAGTCTCCGTTTGAATCCCTTTGTGTGCAGCCAGATTTGTGATGCTAAATTAAGGTTGCCACCTTCACCCCCCCACACACAAGCTCCCCCTATCCCTCTCCCCCTTCCCTCCCCCCCCCACTGGGCCCATTCTCTGCAGCCAGCAGGAAGAAGGCCGCCAGCGGAGACATGGGCTCCCTTGCTTTCCTAGCTGAAGCAACAGACGAGAGTAACGGAGTTGGAGGGGACCCCAGAGGTCTGCTAGCCCAGCCCCCTGCTCCAACACCCCCTCCCCAATCTCTTCTTTAAAAGCTCCAGAGATGGAGCAGCCGCACAACAACACACAACAGATACAAACTCAAAGTAAACCTGTAGGAGAAGGAGAAGAGGAAGAAGAGGAGGAGAGAAGGAGAAGGAGGAAAGGGAAGGAGGGATGAAAGAAGGAGAAAGTGAAGGAGGAGGAGAGGAAGAACGTCCTACCGGTCAATGACTACTTCAGCTTCAACCGCAACAACACAAGAACACGCAACAGATTCAAACTCAAAGTAAACCTGTAGGAGAAGGAGAGGAGGGAGAAGAGGAGGAGCAGAAGGAGAAGGAGGAAAGGGAAGGAAGGGATGAAAGAAGGAGAAAGTGAAGGAGGAGGAGGAGGAGAGGAAGAACGTCCTACCGGTCAATGACTACTTCAGCTTCAACTGCAACAGCACAAGAGCACGCAACAGATTCAAACTTAATATTAAACCGCTCCAAACTTGACTGTAAAAAATATGACTTTAACAATCGAGTTGTCGAAGCGTGGAACTCATTACCGGACTCAGTAGTGTCAACCCCTAACCCCCAACATTTCTCCCTTAGACTATCCACAATTGACCTCTCCAGGTTCCTAAGAGGTCAGTAAGGGGCGTACATAAGTGCACTAGTGTGCCTTTCGTCCCCTGTCCACTTGTCTCTACTTTATCTCATATATCGTATATATTTTCTTCCTTTCATATATCTTCTCCTCTGTTTTTACATATTATCTTTATATATATATTACTTCCTGTGTATTCTCTTCCATATGTATTGTGTATTGGACAAATGAATAAATAAATAAAAGAAAGAAGAACCCACACTGCATTTCGGACACAAACACCCTAGAAAATGTCCAGAGATACTTTACTAGAAGAGCCCTCCACTCCCAACAGAATCCCCTACACAACTAGACTTACAATCCTACATTTAGAAAGCTTAGAACTACTTTGCCTTAAACACGACCTAAGCATAGCCATAACATCCAATGCTACAACGTCCTTCCTGTCAACGACTACTTCAGCTTCAACCACAACAACACATGAGCACACAACAGATACAAGCTCAAAGTGAACCACTCTAAACTCAACTGCAGGACTTTAGTAACTGAGTAGTTGGTGCATGGGACTCACTACCTGACTCTGTAGTATCATCCCCTAACCCCCAAAACTTTACCCTTAGACTCTCCACTGTTGACCTCTCCTGACTCCTAAGAGGTCAGTAAGGGGCGTGCATAAGTACACCAGCGTGCCTTCCGTCCCCTGTCCTCATGTTTCTCTTTTACTAGTATCATGTATATAAATATTGTTATATATTTGTATACCACCAATACGCACTTGACAATACAAATAAATAAAATAAAAAATAAATAAGAGAATCAAAAATAAATAAATTTCTGGATATAAGCCCTTCCACTGATCCATTGTTCTCAATGTCCATGAAATCCCTCCTTATTTTGAGTATGGGTCTCAGAAAAACAGGATATAAAACACACCCAAATTATCAGCCTCTTTCAGGGAGGAAAAAGGTACCTCTTATACTCCAAAAGATACGGTGTTTTTTCTCACCATCAAATTTCATTTTGTTAGGCAGGGTCCTGTGTTCAAGTTACTTCTGTGTCTTAAGCTCTCTTCTGGAGCCTTGGCTATTCCTTTTTTTGGGGGGGGGTAATTTTTTTTTAAATTTTTCTTCTCCAATCACGTGTACAGAAAAAAAGATACCATTAATTTTAAATTACATTAAAAATATATCATTTTTGCAATTTCGGTACACATAGATTAACCGATGCCACCTCCTTACCATTTGACATCTGAACCAAAAAATAATTATTCCAATTCCTTATATGATAAGAAATTTTAAAAAAACCTGTTAGCCAATATACATTTTAGGCTGTTCCTATTCTTAATCACATCAAATTAATTAGATCATCATTATTATTATTATTATTATTATTATTATTATTATTATTATTAATTATATTTGTATGCTGCCCCTTTCCGTAGACTCGGGGCGGCTCACAACACAATAAAACAGTTTATGACAAATCTAATAATTTACAATTTAAAATATTTTTTAAAACCCCATTATTAAGCAGACATACATACAAGAATACCATACATAAATTTTATAGGCCCGGGGGAGATATCTCAGTTCACCCATGCCTGACGACAAAGGTGGGTTTATTTTATTTATTTATTTATTATTTAGATTTGTATGCCGCCCCTCTCCGAAGACTTACGAAAGGCAAGGAGGGTAGGGGCAGTTCTAATCTCTGGGGGGAGCTGGTTCCAGAGAGTCGGGGCCGCCACAGAGAAGGCTCTTCCGCTGGGGCCCGCCAACCGACATTGTTTAGTTGACGGGACCCGGAGAAGGCCCACTCTGTGGGACCTAATCAGTCGCTGGGATTCATGCGGCAGAAGACGGTCTCAGAGATATTCTGGTCCGATGCCATGAAGGGCTTTATAGGTCATAACCAACACTTTGAATTGTGACCGGAAATTGATCGGCAACCAATGCAGACTGCGGAGTGTTGGTGTAACATGGGCATACCTAGGGAAGCCCATGACTGCTCTCGCAGCTGCATAATGTTTCAATTTTCTCAATATCTCCTCCATATCAATTTTCATGTATGCTTTAAACCCTCTTCCATAATAAATGCCCCTTGGTTTGCCCTTCTATAACTAGCTTCCAACCAGCAACATTCAATTTATCTATCTATCTATCTATCTATCTATCTATCTATCTATCTATCTATCTATCTATCTATCTATCTATCTATTTATACTATATTTGTATGACAAATAAAATAAATAAAAATAAATATTTTCACAAGTTGTTTTTGTCATTAGCCAAAAGTCCTCGACTTGTGTTAGACAAGTTGTTGAGTCTCATTGGGCACGAACCGAAATTACAGTTCCAATGGGACCCGGAGATTCAAATGAGCTCAAATGAATCGGCGTAGGAAGGAATTAGTGCGTGCAATTTAGTTTTTTTTTAAAAAAGAGAGAAATGTTCCTTCCTGTAATTTCCATCTGACCTAACAAGTGAAGAGAAAGGATAAATGGCTAATTAGAAGCCATTAATTATCCTGGCTAATGTGGCGTTTGAAAGTTGGCATGGCAAGTTTTTCCCGATCAAAATCGAATTTGGTAATGGAATAGACTTTGGAGGTCATCTAGACCAGCCCACAAGACCCGAGACCCGTGATAGCGAACCAAGGTCAAGCGTGCCAGCCAAAACCCAGGTTGTTTTTCGGGTCATTTTCAGGCTGTTTTGGGGCCAAAAATAACCTGAAAATGGCCAGAAAACAGCCAAAACCAGCCCCCCCAAATAGGCTGTTTTTAGGTCTTTTTCAGGCTGTTTTGGGGGGCAAAAATAACCTGAAAATGGCCAGAAAACAGCCAAAACCAGCCCCCCCAAATAGGCTGTTTTTAGGTCTTTTTCAGGCTGTTTTGGGGGCAAGAATAACCTGAAAATGGCCAGAAAACAGCTAAAACCAGCCAAAAATAGGCTATTTTCAGGTCATTTTTAGGCTGTTTTGGGGCTCAAAATTAACCTGAAAACTCTCTGAAAAACAGCCAAAACCAGGCTATTTTTCAGGTCATTTTCAGGCTGTTTTGGGGCCAAAAGTAACATGAAAATAACCGGAAAAACAGGCAAAACCAGTAAAAAAATATGCTGTTTTTAAGGCCATTTTCAGGCTGGTTTTGGGCCAAAAATAACCTGAAAATAACCCCAAAACACCCAAAAAACCCAGGCTTGCATTTGACAAGAGTTTGTTTCCTCTCTCCCTTTTCTCCCTTTTTATTTGAGTGTGTACTCACAATCAAGATTTTAATTATTTATATACAGACATATCACCTGTCCCAAATGTTGTGGAATTCCTTGCTATCTTTATCCTGTAGTTCTTGAGTAAGCTTAGTCATCTCTACAACCTCATAGACCTTTGATATCAAATTAAACATAGTCGGGAGGGTCTCCTGCTTCCAGTGTTGGGCATATATGATTCTTGCTGCGGTTGTTATATGTAGTATTAAGTGTCTGTCATTTTTTGTTGTTTTATGCCTAATTATTCCCAGGAGGAAGAGTTCCGGTTTTAATGGTATTTTTTTCCTTATTATTTGTTCGATAATATCTTTAACTTTCTTCCAAAATTCCTTGACTGGTGGACACATCCACCACATATGATAGTATGTACCTATTTTCTCTTTACATTTCCAATACTTTGGGGATAGTCTAGGGCAGTGTTTCCCAACCTTGGCAACTGGAAGATATCTGGACTTCAACTCCCAGAATTCCCCAGCCAGCATTTGCTGGCTGGGGAATTCTGGGAGTTGAAGTCCAAATATTTTCCAGTTGCCAAGGTTGGGAAACACTGGTCTAGGGTACATCTTGGCTAATCGAGCAGGTGGCACGCAAGCCCTATTTTTATAGGTCCAGTTCAGCGGTTGGTCAAATGGGCTCTTCTTCTATGACAGGTGGACTTCAACTCCCAGAATTCCTCAGCTGGCATGATTGGCTCAGGAATTCTGGGAGTTGAAGTCCACAAGTCACAGAAGAGCCCACTTGACCTAACCCTGTCCCAGAGCAAGGAAGAGTTCTCCCAGGGAATTCCATCCACCAGATTTAATGCCAGGAAGGAATGGTCTGAATTCATAAGAGGCTTTGTCATGAAAGGCCATAAGGTCTCCTGGTTGAGTGTGTGTGTGTGTGTGGGGGGGGGGGTCGGACTAGGTGACCTCTGAGGTCCCCCCGCCAGCTCTATGATTCTATGTTCTAAATCCAGAACATTTCCGCCCTCCATTTATGAATGAACTTCTGTGCATTGTTGGGTTTCACTCCCCCTCCAATTTTGCTCAGTGGAAGCACCCAGAGGCATTTGGGGTTCTTAATTCTTTGATTTTCCTCCCCCCCCCTTCTCGGCCGGGAAGGAGAATTTTAGCTCTGGGAGAAGGATAGTTCTGGGCAACATATTGGCATTTTTCGGCTCTAGGCCTGATTTTCTTGAAAACAGAAAAAGCCTATTTAGAAATCATTTAAGAGGGAGGAAGAATGGAATGGAAGGGAAGGGAATCAGAAATTAGAATAGAATAGAAGAAAAGAGAAGATAATTAGAAATTAGAATGGAATAGAAGAGAAGAGAAGAGAAGAGGAATAGAATAGAATAGAATAGAATAGAATAATAGAGAATAGGAATACAGAATACAGGATAGGAATGGAAAATAGAATACAGAATACAGAATACAGAATACAGAATACAGAATATAGAATAGGAATGGAATGGATAGAAAAGAATAGGATAGGGAATAGAAAAGAATATAGAATAGAAAAGGAATGGGAATGGAATGGAATAGTTGGAAGGGACCTTGGAGGCCTTCTAGTCCAGCCCCTTGGCTAAAGCAGGAGACTCTATCCCATTTCAGACAAAGGATTATCCAATCTCTTCTTTAAAACTTCCAGAGAGCGATGGAGGGAGGGAACGAGGGAAAGAAAGAAAGAAGGAAGGAAGGAAGGAGGGAGGGAGGGAAGGAAGGAAAGGAAGGAAGAAGAAGAAGAAAGAAAGAAAGAAAGAAAGAAAGAGAAAGAAAGAAAGAAAGAAAGAAAGAAATACAGACAGAAATGCAAACAAAAGAAACAGGCTGTATTGGAATCTCCTTATAAAGGGAAGCTCCCACCCTCCTTTTAAGATCCGACTTTTGACACTTGACGGGCAGCAACTCAAGAGCCTCTTTGGAGATCAGATAGCAGGCTGGATCTATAAAGCCTCTCGCAGGCGGTTAATCTGCGTCCATATTTCCTCCTGCCCGCCTGCAGATCCCTGGCTGATAGCCAGGCCCTCCGGCTGTCAGCAATCTCTCTCTCTCTCTCTCTCACATGGAGACGAGGTGACAGTTGTCATCAGACTCTAATTGTGTGTAAAAAAAACACACACACAACGGGGACAAGGGAGTCAAAAACCGGAAAGGCTGTGGAAGAAGAAACGGAGACGAGGCCTCCAGGGATTAACAGGACTCCATCTGTCTAGCCTGGAGGACGGAAGGGAAAGGGGGGACAGGATTGAAACATTGAAATATGTTAAAGGGTTAAATAAGGTTCAGGAGGGGAGTGTTTTTAATAGGAAAGTGGACCCAAGAACAAGGGGGCACCATCTGAGGTTAGCTGGGGGAAAGATCAGAAGCAACGTGAGAAAATATTATTTGACTGAAAGAGTCGTAGATGCTTGGAACAAACTTCCAGCAGACGTGGTTGGTAAATCCACAGGAACTGAATTTCAACAGGCCTGGGATAAACATAGATCCATCCTAAGATAAAATTGCAGGAAATAGTCTAAGGGCAGACTAGATGGACCAGGAGGTCTTTTTCTGCCGTCAATCTTCTATGTTTCTATGAATGAGGAAGGAAAGGAAGAAGAGAAGAAAGGAAGGAAGAGAAAAAAGGAAGGAAGGAAGGAAGGAAGGAAGAGAAAGAAGGAAGGAAGAGAAAGAAAGGAAGGATCTCCAGTAACTGAATGTAAATATGCCTGGGATAAACATAGATCCATCCTAAGATCAAATACAGGGAATACTATAAGGGCAGACTTGATGGACCAGGAGGTCTTTTTCTGCCGCCAATCTTCTATGTTTCTATGAATGAGGAAGGAAGAGAAGGAAGGAAGGAAGAGAAAGAAGGGAGGAAGAGAAAGAAGGAAGGAAGAGAAAGAAGGAAGGAAGGAAGGATCTACAGTAACTGAATGTAAACATGCCTGGGATAAACATAGATCCATTCTAAGATCAAATACAGGGAATAGTATAAGAGCAGACTAGATGGACCAGGAGGTCTTTTTCTGCCGCCAATCTTCTAGGTTTCTATGTTTCCCAAACGTCTCACTTTGCACTTACGAAATGCTAGTGGTCGTAAGTCAGAGGACTGCCCCTAATTGACATCCTGGTTGTAAGCATGGAAAAAACGGTCATAAGTTTCCCCCCACCATTGTAACTTTGAGCGGTCACTAAAGGAAATGGTTGTAAGTCGAGGACTCAGAAACGCAGTGGGCCATTTGTCTAGAATGGAGTCCGATGTGCCACAATGCACATCACTGCTGGGAGGGAATTGTGTGTATACACGGCATAAATGAGGCCAGCAGGCCTTAAAAGTCTCTAAATACGCTGTGCAAATCAAAGGCCAGAATGCTGATGCGGCGTGAAATTCAAATTGGTCCCTGGGGTCTGGCCCTCCTTTCGAATCTCCGTCATAGAGGCTGAAGGGCCTGCCTGCCTTTCTCCCGACCTTCCTGGCCCTCGAGGGCTGGGAGAGACCTCAGAGGTCTTCTAGTTCAGCCCCCCTGCTCAAGCAGGAGACTGTCCTTCTGTGTCCTGTGTTCGAATCCCACTGAGGTCTCCCTTGCCCTGGCATTTCAGCAAAGGGAAGGGTTTGATCTTCAACCCATCTTCTCCAAAGCACCCGAAGGCCAGACAAGAAGCAACGGATGGGGACTAGTCAAGGAGAGAAGCAACCTAGAACTAAGGAGTCGGGGCAATTAGCCACTGGAACAGCCTGCCACCAGAAGTTGTAGGGCTCCATCGCTGGAGGCTTTCAAGAAGAGACTGAGCAGCCCTTGGTCTGGAATGATCCTGATCTGGGGGTTGGGCTAGAAGACCTCCAAGGTCCCCCATCAATTCTGTTATTCTGTATCAAGAGAAGGGGATTGGGGAGTTGTGGGCAGATAATTGACAGACAGACAGACAGACAGACAGACAAATAGATAGATGAGAGAGATTAGAGATAGATAGATGGATGGACAGATGGATGGATGGATGGATGATTGACAGACAGACAGATAGATAGATAGATGAGAGAGATTAGAGATAGATAGATAGTAGATAATTGACAGACAGACAGACAGACAGACAGACAGATAGATAGATAGGATACATGACAGACAGATGGATGGGCAGATGGACTGATGGATGGATGGATGGACTGAGAGATGGATGAATGGACTGATAGATGGATGAATGGATGGAAGGAAGGAAGGAAGCATGGAAGGAAGGAAGGAAGGATGGAAGGAAGGAAGGAAGCATGGAAGGAAGGATGGAAGGAAGGAAGGAAGCATGGAAGGAAGGAAGGAAGGATGGAAGGAAGGATGGAAGGAAGGAAGGAAGGAAGGAAGGATGGAAGGAAGGATGGAAGGAAGGAAGGAAGCATGGAAGGAAGAAAGGAAGGAAGCATGGAAGGAAGGAAGGAAGGATGGAAGGAAGGATGGAAGGAAGGAAGGAAGGAAGGAAGCATGGAAGGAAGGAAGGATGGAAGGAAGGAAGGAAGGAAGGAAGGAAGGAAGGAAGGAACAGCTTCCCTTCCATCCCTAGAGGCCTTCAGGAAGAGACTGGAGTGGATGCTCTAGGTTCTCATGCTTGAGCAGGGGCTGGACTAGAAGACCTCTGAGGTCCCTGCCAGCTCTGGGATTCTACAATTGTAGGGATCCCTCCCCCCCCCGACTCTTGTGCACTTTCCCATCAATTCACGGTTGTCAGAGCGAGTCACGCAGGAGCAAGAAAGGATATTTCGGAAGAGTGAACTTCCTCCCTCCCTCTCTAATTAAACTTGTCGTGGGATTAGCGTCAAACCAAGTGGAGAGGAGCAGGCTACAATTTGCAGCTGTTCGGAAAAAACCACAACGGTTGCGGCTCGCAATTGTCCCACAATGGAAAACATTTCCACAATCCCTCGGAGGTCATCTAGTCCAGCCCCCCTGCTCAAGCAGGAAGAAAAAAATTGAAAATATTTACTCACCCTTTGCATCCTGGACATAAAGTGTTTCAACTCCTACCTTCAAAACGTCACTCCAGAGCCCTGCACACCAAGACAACTAGACACAAAGACAGTTTTTCCCCGAACACCATCACTCTGCTAAACCAATAATTCCCTCAACACTGTCAAACTATTTACTAAGTCTGCACTACTATTACTACTAGTTTTTTCTCATCGTTCCTATCACCCATCTCCTCCCATTTATCACTGTAACTTTTTGCTTGTTTCCTTAAGATTTATATCAATATTGATTGTTTCCTGATTGCTTATTTGACCCCTATGACAATCATTAAGTGTTGGACCTCCTGATTCTTGATAAATGTCTCTTTTTCTTTTATGTCCACTGAGAGCATCTGCACCAAAGACAAATTCCTTGTGTGTCCAATCACACTTGGCCAATAAAGAATTCTATTCTATTCTATTCCCTTCTTCCTCCCTCTTTCCCTCCCTCTTTTCTTTCTTCCTCTACCCTCCCTCCCTTTTCTTTTCCTCGCTTTTTTCTTCCTTCTTCCTCCTGTTTCTTCCTCCCTTCCCTCCTTTTTCTTCCTTCCCTTCTTCCTCCTCCCACCTTTCCTTCCTTCCCTTCTTCTCCCTTATTTTCTTTATGTCCACTGAGAGCATCTGCATCAAAGACAAACTCCTTGTGTGTCCCATCACACTTGGCCAAGAAAGAATTCTATCTTTTCCATTCTATCTCTTCTGTCTGTCTGTCTGTCTGTCTGTCTGTCTGTCTTCTCTCTCTCTGCCTGCCTGCCTGCCTGCCTATCTATCTATCTATCTATCTATCTATCTATCTATCTATCTATCTATCTATCTATCTATCTATCTATCTATCTCCTGTATCTATCTGTGTATCTATCTATCTATCTATCTATCTATCTATCTATCTATCTATCTATCTATCTATCTATCTATCTCTATCTATCTATCTATCTATCTATCTATCTATCTATCTATCTATCTATCTATCTTCCTTCTTATTCCATCCTGGGTCAAATGGCTGCCCAGTGCTGAGGTCACTTCGAAAAGGTCACAAAAACAGAACAGTTGTAACTAAAGGACTGCCTGTACTTATTAAATCTCCCCCCCCTGCACCGCCCTCCCTCCCGTAACCAGGTGTCTTCCTGGTGAATGCAACAATGCAAAAAACTGACCAGCCCCAATAAGATTTGGAGGTAGACTGCTCCTTTCCAAGGAGGCTCGATTTTGGTACTGGCGAGGGGATCAGGGAGGAAGAGAAGGCGCAAAATTTGTCCGAGATCGTACGTGGTTTGAAATCCTTCTGCTTCCCAAGGGGACAAGCTGCTCTGGTGCGCCCCTCCCCAAACTTATAACGGCAGCTCCATCCAAAGCGGTTCCTTAGTAACCATCCCCAGGAAAGCATCCTTCCTTGCCACCCACGGGTGGGGAGGGGAGAGGAAATTTGGAGAGACTTCTGTCTGGAAGGGTTGCGAAAACAGGATTGGCAGCTTTCCCTCTGCACCCACGTTGGGCTGGGTGGCGGAGATGGAGGACGGAGGGTGGGGGGGTCTCGACCCCATGGACCGGAACAGGGAGGCCCATTCAATGCAGGAAGGAAGAGAGACCCTGGATGGGGGAGAAATTCCACTCTCCGAAATTATAAATAACACCAAGCGGGGTTAGCAACTTTCCGACAGGAAGTTTTTCTCTTGAGAATATCTCAATTTTGTCCCCAGATGACCTGGAGTTGGGAGGATTATGTTAGTAAGAAGCGTTTTGTACATGCTCAGAGGCTATGAGAAAGGAAAGAGACAGAAAGAGACAGAGAAATAGAGAAACAGAGAGAGAGAGATATGATAAATATAGAAAGAAAAGAGAGAGAGAGATGACAAATATAGAAAGAGAGAGACAGAGACAGAGAGAGATGATAAACAGAGAGAGAGATGATAAATATAGAAAGAGAGAGAGAGAGAGAGAGAGAGATGATAAATATAGAAAGAAAAGAGAGAGAGAGATGACAAATATAGAAAGAGAGAGAGAGACAGAGACAGAGAGAGATGATAAACAGAGAGAGAGATGATAAATATACAAAGAGAGAGAGAGAGAGAGACAAAGAGATGATAAACAGAGAGACAGATGATAAATATAGAAAGAAAAGAGAGAGAGAGAGACAGAGACAGACAGAGAGATGTTAAACAGAGAGAGAGATTATAAATATAGAAAGAAAAGAGAGAAAGAGAGAGATGATAAATATAGAAAGAAAAGAGATAGAAAGAGAGAGAGAGTTGATAAATATAGAAAGAGAGAGAGAGACAGAGACAGAGAGAGATGATAAACAGAGAGACATATGATAAATATAGAAAGAAAAGAGAGAGAAAGAGAGAGAGAGATGATAAATATACAAAGAAGAGAGAGAGAGAGAGTAGTAGATGCTTGGAACAAATTCCCAGCAGACATAGTTGGTAAATCCACAGGAACTGAATTTAAACGTACCTGGGATAAACATAGATCCATCCTAAGATAAAATACAATATAAGGCAGACTCGATGGACCAGGACCTATGTTTCTAGGTTTCTATGATAAATATAGAAAGAAAAGAGAGAGAAAGAGAGAGAGAGAAACAGAGAGATGATAAATAAAAGAGAGAGAAAGAGAGAGACACACAGAGAGAGAGATGATAAATAAAAGAAAGAAAAGAAAAGAGAAAGAGACAGAAAGACACACACACACACACACACACACACACAGAGAGAGGATAAATATAGAAAGAAAAGAGAGAGAAACAGAGAAACAGAGAGCTGATGAATAAAGAAAAGAGATAGAAAGAGAGAGAGAGAAAGAGAGAGAGGAGAGAGAGAACTGCCCCAAATTTCCTGCTGTGGGTTCTCCAGAACCTGTTGTATTTCACCCCAGAATCCAGGTGAGGAAAGAGAAAAGGTGATTCATAGGAACAGGTGAGGTAAGCCAATATTTAAACATTTAGCACTGCTCCTCGGAGGTGTGAGGTTACTCATTCTGCCATCACTTCCGACACTTCAGCTGCTCCAGAGGGGCAGGAACGAAGGGAAAGGGCTTTGGGCATTTGGGCCGTGACTTCATATTAACAGCAAACCCAGTTTGTGCACCCCTAAAGTAACCCAGGAATGTGAGTTCATTCACAGGGCCTGCTGGGGATTCGAAGGGCATCACACAAAAGGGACACACTTTCCCCTAGATTAATATCTCTAGATTTGGAGGGTGGCTGCAGATAGAGGTTTATTGGTCCAAGCCATGGTTTGTCCAACTTGCTCACTTGAAGGTGGATGGACTTCGCCTCCCAGAATTTGCAAGAGAGTAAGGAAGGAAGGAAGGAAAGAAGGAAGAAGAAGAGGGAGGGAGGAATGATTCCTCAGAGGTCAGTAAGGGGCGTGCATAATTGCACCAGCCTGTTTCTCTCTTACTAGTATCATGTACATAAATATTGTTATATCTTTGTATACCACCAATACGTACTTGAGAAAACAAATAAATATAAATAAAGGAAGGAAGGAAGGAAAAAAGAAAGAGAGAAAGAAAGAGGTGGAGGAAGGGCAGAGGAAGAAGGAAAGGAAGGAAGGAGAAGAGGGAGGAAGGAAGGAAAAAAGGGAAGGAGGAAGGGAAGGAAGAAAGGAAGAGAAAGAAAGAAAGAGGTGGAGGGTGGGACAGAGGAAGAAGGGAAGGAAGGAGAAAAGGGAAAGAGGAAGGAAGGAAGAGAAAGAAAGAGAGAGAAAGAAAGAAAGAAAGAGATGATGGGAGAGACAGAGGGAGAAGGGAAGGAAGGGAGGGAGGAGAAGAGGGAGGGAGGAAAAAGGAAGGAAGAGAAAGGAAGGAAGGGAGGGAGGGAGGATCAATATCCTTAACCCAGAGCCCAAATATTAAAAACACAAAGGCAAATGGCTAAAGAAGGATTTCCCCAGAAAGGGCCAGGAAAATATATCTCTAAATGCCCAGGAACACCAACAATTGCAATAAAACCTCTGGGCTTCTTCTGATATATAAAATAAACTGAGTTGACGTATTTATTGCATTCCATATTATTTATGCCCTGCTTTGAGAGGCAGGGAGTTCGGGTTTTGAGGTGAGGCGGATATAAACTCACCTCCTGCATCCCTTCAAAAAAAATGAAAGCAGTTTTTCTTGCTATACTTCAATAACTTTCCGCATCTTAAATAGCCATTTTGGTGGACTGGAGTTGAATGCAGCCTGGCAGTTAATTTGTAGGCTCCCTTTTAACTTTTGAACTATTCCTTGGCTCCAAACTCTGTTTTTCTCCCTCCCTCCATCCCCGTCTGTCTGTCTGTGGAATCCCCAAAGGGTTTTCTTCAAAACTTTGATTTAAAGAAGTATCAAAGCCCTCTTGGTTTACGGTGGCTCTATTAAAAGAGAGAGAGAAGGCAACAACCATTGCAAAATAATGTGTTGTTTTTTTGGCTGTGACTAACCAAGATGGCAACTCTCAAAATCTTGGAAACTTTTGAGTTGCAATAATAATGGAAAGAGCATTGAAGGGAGAGAGACTTGAGGGCAGAGTCTGCAAATTGGATAACTTTAAGAGTATGCCCAGAATTCTTTCCTTCCTTCCTTCCTTCCTTCCTTCCTTCCTTCCTTCCTTCCATTTCCTCTTGTCTTTCCTTCCTTCCTCCTGTCCTTTTTCCTTCTCCTTTCTTCCTTCCAGTCTCCTTCCCCCTCCCTCATTTTCCTTGTCTTTTTCCTTCCCTTCTTCCTTCCTCCTCTTTCCATTTTCTTTCTTCCTTCCTTCCTCCCTCCCTTCCACTTCTCTTATTTCCTTCCTTCCTCCTGTCCTTTTTCCTCCTCTTTCCTTCCTTCCAGTCTCCTTCCCTCCCTCCGTCCTTCCCCTTGTCCTTTTCCTTCCCACCATCCTCTTTCCATTTTATATCGTCCTGGTTTTTTCTTTCTTCCTTCTTTTCTCCCTCCCTCCTTCCCCTTCCTTCCTTCCCCCTCCCTCCCTCCTCTTTCCATTTTCTATCTTCCTGTTTTTTCCTTCCTTCCTTCCTTTTTCCCTCCCTCCCCTCTCCCTCCCTTCCTCCTTTCCTTCTTCTGTCCTCTGCCTCTCCTTCTTCCCTGTCTTCCTTCTATCCTCCCTTTCCCCTTCCTTCCTTCCCTCCTTTTCTCTTTTCCCTCCCTCCCTCCTTCTGTCTTCCTTCTTTCTTCCCTCCCTGGGGAATCCTGGGAATTGAAGTCCAGAAATCTTAAAGTGCCCAAGGTTTTTTTTTTTGGAGGGGGGGGGAGGTGAAAATGACCCAGAGGGCTGAGTTTAGCCTAAAGGATGATCAAATCGCTGACCGCTTCCTCAACCTTCCCCAATCCTTTTTTCCTTTCTCTTTTCCCCTCCTACTCCATCCCCCCCAACTTGGGTCAGACCCGTGTTCACCTGATAGTACTTCCAGAGGACTCCCCCACCCATCACTCCCGGCCGGCCCCCCTCCATGAGTGGCCGCCAAAAGCCGGATTAATCCTGGTGGCCCGAGAAGCCCCCAGCCGCCTTGAGCCGCATTTAAATAAATTGAGCGCTAATTCAATGTCACCTGCCAGTTAGCAGCACCAGATGCCGGCAGTTATGCCCGGTAACCACGGCTTGATCGGCAAACCATGGTTTAAGTCAACCCTGGTTTCGCCCAGCAAAGAGGCGGTTCCAAAGCGGAGTCGGAAGTAAGCCCCTCCCCCTCCTTTGAAACCTCTCCCCCTCCTCCTTCTTTAGGGCATCCTCCCCCCAGCATCCTGGTCGGGGGGGGGGGCACCTGGCTGTGGCAGATGGGCCTTGGAGTCTAGTCTCTCCCCACAGCATCCCGCTGGTTCATTGACCCCCGTTGGAATTTGGAGTCCACTTTCGGGCTATTCCCTCTACTAGCATGGCTGTGGCAGATGGGTGCTGGAGTCCAGTCATAGACTCTCTCCCCACAGCATCCTGTGGGTCCATTGACCCCCGATGGAGTTTGGAGTTCAATTTCGGGATGTTCCCCTACTAGCATGGCTGTGGCAGATGGGTCCTGGAGTCCAGTCTCTCTCCCCTCAGCATCCCGCTGGTCCATTGACCCCCGGTGGAGTTTGGAGTCCACTTTCGGGCTATTCCAAGTAGCATCCTGGCCCCTCTCCTTCTGGCTGAGCCCGATGGGCCCCGGAATGCCCCTCCTTCAGGCTCTCCCGCCTCCTCCCTCCGCCCCAGGGCCGCGGGCGGGGTCTGGGGGGGGGGGCGAAGGCCGATAAGGGGGTCCAGCCCTCCCCATCTCCTGGGGGTGACGTCAGGCGGGGCCGGGCCAGGCGGCGGCGGCGACGGCGGCGGCGGAGGCAGCCAGAAGCACCGGCGGGGCTGCAGCGGCGCAGCTGCCGAGCCGAGCGAGCGGAGGAAGCGGCGGCGGGCACCGGCCAACCGGGCACCGGGCGCCGCCTGGATGCGCTGCGGAGGAGGCGGAGGCGGCCCGGCTGACCTCAGGCGTCCCCCGGCCAAGCTGACCCACCGCCCGCCGCCGCCGTCGGACCCCCTTCCATGAGCCCCGGAGGCTGCCGGGGGGCGGTTCGAGCCCCCCATTCGGGCAGCGGACGGCGCCCCCGCTGACCCCTCCCGCCGGCCCGGCCCGACTTCGCGGCGGCTTTGGGGGGGGAAGGCGGGGGTCGCCCTTTCGCTCGCGCTTTCGCTCTCTCGCTCTCGCTTTCTCCGCCGGCCGGTCGGTCGGTTGGCTGCAGCGGCGACCCCCTCCTCCAACTCTCCCCGCATGGCTGGGAAGATTTGACGCCCCCCTCCGCCTCCCCTCCTCCGCGCTTCTGCCATCGCAGGCGTGACAATGTGGATGCAGTGGGGCTCGGCGACCAGGTAAGCGGGCTGCTCCGCGCGTGGGGAGGGGAGGGGGGCGCGTGGGGAGGGGAGGGGGCGCGTTGGGGTCCAGTGGAGGGCGGCGGCGGCGGCGGGATTTCAGAGGAGGGGGCGACCTTCTCTTCCAACTTCCCCGTCCTCTGAGTCGCGCGGCGGGCGGGGAGGGAGGGGGGCGACTTTCACTTTCAGGACCAGGGAAAGCGGCGGCGGGGAAAGGGGGGGGGGGTTTCCCACCGCCCGATGGCGCAGCAGCTGGAACAGCTGGCTCCGCGCGGCGAGGGCGGGCGGGGTGGGGGGTGTCTCTGGCTCTCGCCCTCGGAGGCGGCCACCCACCCACCCACCCACCCTCCCGGGAACGCGCGGGGGCTTCGTGGGGCCGGTGTGTACAGCGTGTCGTCGCCCCAGCCGCGGCCAAGGACTCCCCCCTCCCCGGGCGGCCGCCTCCGACGTGGAACCGAGACGCGTGCAAGCCTTTTCAGTTCCTCGCGTGTTTATGCAACAGCCTGCCACGCACACGGAGATCCACGTGCCCGGGGACTGGGGGGGGACTGGATATTGCACGACCTCTCTTTTTTGGGGGGGCCCGCAGTTGGTTGGACCCCCCCCCCCATCCGGCCAGACCCGAGAGAAGTTGGCTTGGCGGGGGGGAAAAACCCCAACCCGGGTCCGTGTGAAGGTGAACCCTCCCCGCTTTTCCCCGCGAGCGCGCGTGTAAAGGGAGCGTCGTGGGCATCGTTCGCCCCCTCCCCCCTCCCCCCTCCCTTTCCCCCTCTCGTGAGAATGCAGCAGACTTCGCGGGTGGGCGAAGAGGCGCGTCTTTAGCATCTCCAGGAACCCCTTGGAGACCTCTTCCACGTAGAAATTCGGGGTTACCTCCCAAAAGTCAACTCTGAGGGGGGGTCTTCCAAGAAGAGGCTGGGCCACCGTTTGCCCACCGAGGTCACCTGCTCAGGCAGGGGTGGCGGGGTTGAGCTAAATGACCGCCAAGGCCCCTTCCACCCGTGTTCGTCTCATATATCTCACCCCTCCTTCGTCCTTGGCTCTGGGAATGAATTCTATCCCTACCTTCTTTGCGACTCTGCGAATTTGGGGTGGCGGGGGTTGGTGGAAGTAAGGTCAAGCCTGTATTTCTCCTGGCAGCTTCTGTAGAAGATAATCTAATACAGATAGATAATAGGTAATCTAAATAAGAATAAGAATAAGAATAAGAAGAATAAGAATAAGAATAAGAACAGTAAGAATAATAAGAATAAGAATATAAGAATAATAAGAATGAGAAAAATAAGAATATAAGAATACAAGAATACAAGAATAAGAATACAAGAATACAAGAATATAAGAATATAAGAATACAAGAATATAAGAATAAGAATAAGAATACAGTATAAGAATACAAGAATACAAGAATAAGAATACAAGAATACAAGAATAAGAATAAGAATATAAGAATACAAGAATACAAGAATACAAGAATACAAGAATAAGAATACAAGAATACAAGAATACAGGAATATAAGAATAAGAGAGCCTGCTTTTCTTTTTGCAAAGAACGGGGTCTTTCTGGCTGATTGTGTTGTGTGTTTGTGTGTCTTCTTAAAAAGGGCTGGTGGAGGTAAATTGAGATGTTTGTGGTGTTTTTCCGGTGTGTGTGTGAGAGAGAGAGTGAGATTAAGGTCGCACCGCTTGCTACTTTCACCCAGTCTCTCGAATTCTATTCTACGTGCTGCTCGGTGGAAGAAATCTCTGCCTTCTCTCTGTGTGTAACTTGCCCGCAACTTGACACAGAAAGGCTGTTGTCCCCTTACTTAGGCTCAGTGCCTGGTTGTGGGTCCATCGTCATCCTCATCCTCGGGTGTTGTTCTTTTTGAATGGCAGCTGCCAGAAAAGCCCAGCCCTCTCTGAGCCGGGCGGGAGGGGGGCAGGGGGAGAGAAACCTTATCAAATACAGTATCCTGATTTATTTTTATTTTTTGCAAAACTCTCCTGCAGGAGATTGAGAAGGCTTGTATTGTTGGGGGGCGGGGGGCGAGTGGGATGCTGACTTCTTCCAGTCTGGCTCCAATCTGCTGTTTCCAGGAAGGCTAAGCAACACCCCCTCCCTCCCCTCCCTCCCTCCCAGATTTATTATTTCTAAGAAGAAAATCTTCATCAGGTCTTGCTTTCAACCTCCTCCTCGCCAGCAGCTGACGACGGGGCTCCGTGCCAAAAGCCCCCCCCAAACCCCCCCCCCCCCCCCCGATTCTCCCTTCTCCCTCTGTGCTCCAAGCTACAATTTTAACCTAATTTTCTTTTTTTTAAAAAATCGGGGGCAGGGAAGCAGACCCCTTAGAGTTTCTCAAGGAAGCATATATTTTTTGCAGCGCCTGTGATTCCTGCAAAAGCTCGGAATCCACCCAGCGATTCCGGATGATTAATAAACAGCTGATCGCGGCCCGGATCAGACCTGCCGAGTCGGTGGGGGGATTTCGAGGGGAAAATCAGTCAGCAATGAACTGAAAGGGAACTCTGAGGCTGACCCTGGACGGAGTTTCCAGCAGGAAGGGAGAGTTAAGGGAAAGGCTGGGTGAAATCCTCTCTCTCCCTCTCTCTCTCTCTCTCTTTCTCTCTCTCTCTGTGTGTTTATCCACACACAAACACTCACTCTCTCTCTCTCACTCACACACACACACACACACACACACACATATCTTGTTTCTCTCCTGATAATAAGCATAATGATAATAATAATAATGAGTGCATGGTAATAAGGTCAAGTGCTTATTTCAGGGTTCCAGAATAATATAAGATGGACTCTTATTTTCAGGAAAGGAAGGGAGGAAGGAGGTGATGGTGGAAAGAAGGAAGGAAGGAAGGAAGGAAGGAAAGAGATGATGGAGGAAAGAAGGGAGGAAGGGAGGAGGTGATGGAGGAAAGAAGGGAGGGAGGAAGGGAGGAGGTGATGGAGGAAAGAAGGGAGGAAGGGAGGAAGGAAGGAAGTGATGGAGGGAAGAAGGGAGGAAGGAAGGAGGGAGTGAAGGAAGAAAGGAGGGAGGTGATGGAGGAAAGAAGGGAGGAAGGAAGGAGGTGATGGAGGAAAGAAGGGAGGAAGGAAGGAGGGGATGGAGGAAAGAAGGGAGGAAGGGAGGAGGTGATGGAGGAAAGAAGGGAGGAAGGGAGGAAGGAAGGAAGTGATGGAGGGAAGAAGGGAGGAAGGAAGGAGGGAGTGAAGGAAGAAAGGTAGGAGGTGATGGAGGAAAGGAGGAAGGAAGGAAGGGGAAGGTGATAGAGGGAAGGAGGGAGGGAGGGAGAGAAATGAATAGGTGGATGGAGATAGATAGATAGATAGATAGATAGATAGATAGATAGATAGATAGATAGATAGATAGAAAGATAGATACCCTATTTCCCCCAAAATAAGACCTCCTCAGATAATAAGGCCAATCAGACTTTTGAGTGCATGGCAATAGGGCCAAACTCTTATTTCAGGGTTTAGAAAAATATAAGACAGGGTCTTATTTCAAGGGAAACACACACAAACACAAACACACACCTGTCTTATGTTTTAATGGGCTTTGGAGTGAATGGGGAGAACCATAGAAGTGGGTGGCAAGCTCTTGATCTCAGTGGCAAGGCTTTGAACTTTTCCAAAAGTCACCCTTTCTCCCAGCAGCATGTCAATCAGACACACACGCAGCCGTGTGTGTGTGTTGTGTTTTGCACTAGCAAAAATTGTGCTTGGGAAGAGCTCCGATCCACTAGAGGCGATGCCAAGATACAGGAAAAGAGGCATTTTTGGTTTGGAAAATGACTTTTGATGGATGCCAAAAAGAGAATTAGCCTATGGGTGATTCAACCCGGCCTTGTTATTCAGAAACAAACTATGGTTTAGTACAGAAGCAGAACCTCTCTGGATTTTTTGCAAAAGGGCTGAGATTCAAACTGGGAATCCCCTTTGTTGGCTCACGGCTGCGTCCGTTTGCAACGGGATGGTGGTTTGTAAGTTTTTGCAAAGCTGGCTTGTCAAGTTCCCGGAGGAGGCTGGAGACGGCCTGACCTTGGTTTGATTCAAGAAAAGGCGTTTCCAGGTGCCCGTGTTGGCTTGTGTTCAGCACCATGACAACTGATTCCCGCTCCTTCGGTGCAGCAAAAGGACGTCGGGGAAAACACAACCGGCCATTATATTCTGGTCAGGATAACAAGACGTGAAGACTCCGGTTTTAAAGAAACGGGCGAAGTCTTAACGTGTAGAAAATTAAGATTAAAAACTAAACCGTGTTGATTTTCAAAGCCGGCTTCCCAGCATACGAACCAAGTTTTAATTTCTGGGATCTGAATTCTGCTTTGAAATTTTGGGAATTACGAATGATTTCGCAATATCAGGATATTCGGGATTTTTCCTTCTTCTTCTAATTTTAAGTCTCCTTTCTCCACTTTTTTTTTATTTAAAAAAAGGACGTTCTTGTATGTTCTTTTTCTTCTTTTTGGAAAAAAATTCCTCTGTGGATTTTATTCATGATGTTCCTGATTCACGATTTACAGCAGAAAAACCAAACCGAGACGGTCGTTAAATGAATTTCGACCCACGTTTATTACCTTTCCTGCTGCGGTTGTTAACCCACCATTGTTAAGTTTACTTATTTACTTATTTATGTATTCATTCGACTTCTATGCCGCCCAGTCCCGAAGGAGTCTGGACTTAATAACATGGTCGTTAAGTGAGTCCAGTTTTCCCATTGACCTTTCCGGCCAGCAGGTTGTGACCCCTGGGGACATTGAGACGGTCATCAATGTGAGTCAGTGGCCAATTTTGATCCCATGATCCTGTGTTGTAAGTGTGAAAAACGATCACGAGTCGCTTTTTGTAATTTTGAATAGTCACTAAGTGAACAGTTGTAAGTGGAGGACTTTCTGTATAAATATTTTGGGAATTTGTCAGCCTCTGTTGCCGTTGTCATTGACCCGAAAGGAACCATTGGCTGCCTTTTCAAAGTTTGGCATCTGATTTTTTTCCCCTCCTCGATTTTGGGGACGAGAAAAGACATCCGTGGTTATTCACTGCCTTGACTGCTCCCTGCCCAGCTAAGAACATCCATCTCTGGGTGTTTGTTTGTGTTTGCGTGTTTCTAAAGTGTCTCTCTGTGTGTGTGTTTGTGTGTCGCAGTCATTCATTGGAACCGAAGGAGAAGACAAAACACCAATTCTGCTTTAGCTGCGGTCAGGTGGTAGGAAAAACGAGTCGAAGGCTTGGCTGCATAGCTAGAAGTATCACAGGCAGGAAGAGGGAGATTGTGATCCCGCTGTATAGAGCACTGGTGAGATCCCATTTGGAATAATATTGTGTTCAGTTCTGGAGACCTCACCCACAAAAAGATTAGATTAGATTAGATTTATTGGATTTATATGCCGCCCCTCTCCGCAGATATTGATAAAACTGAACGGGTCCAAAGACAGGCTACAAGAATGGTGGAAGGTCTTAAGCATAAAACCTATCAGGAAAGACTCCATGAACTCCATCTGTATAGTCTGGAGGACAGAAGGGAAAGGGGGGACAGGATCGAAATATTGAAATATATTAAAGGGTTAAATAAGGTCCAGGAGGGAAGTGTTTTCAATAGGAAAGTGAACCCAAGAACAAGGGGGCACAATCTGGAGTTAGTTGGGGGAAAGATAACAAGCAACGTGAGAAAATATGATTTGACTGAAAGAGTCGTAGATGCTTGGAACAAACTTCCAGCAGATGTGGTTGATCAATCCACAGGAACTGAATTTAAACATGCCTGGGATAAACATCGATCCATCCTAAGATAAAATGCAGGAAATAGTATAAGGGCAGATTAGATGGACCAGGAGGTCTTTTTCTGCGGTCAGTCTTCTATGTTTCTAGATTGCAGTTAAACAAACCATGGTTTGTCAGGATGGGCGCCTAAGAACCAAGGTTGATGCTTTTGGTGTGGATGTCTTGCATTGTGACATTTTGGGGGATGGGGTGAGAAGGACCAGCCCTCTAAGATGGAATTTATTCATGTATGCCTGTTATCCATTCAGTTGTGAGATCTGCCCATCTCGGCCTGTGTTTATATTTCACACTTTTGCCCTTAGAAGGGATTGAAGTCACGGTCCTGGAGGCACAAAATGGATTGAATGATAAAAGAGCTAAGGAGGTGTGTGAAACACAAAGCCTGGGAGGAGGAGGAGGAGGAGGAAGAAGAAATGAAAGAAAAAAGGAGAAGAATTAAGGAAGAAATAAAAGAGAGGGAAGGAGGGAGGAAAAAGAGAAGGAGGAATTGAAGGGAGGGAGGGAGGAAAAAAGAAGAAAGTGAAGCAGATGGAGGAAGGGAGGGGGAGGGAGGAAAGGAGGGAAAAAGAAGAATAAAATGAGACAGAGAGAGGAAAGAAGGAAGGAAGGAAAGGAGGAGAAAATGAGGCAGAGAGAGGAAGGAAGGGAGGGAGGAAAGAAGAAGAAAATGAGTCAGAGAGAGGAAGGGAGGAAAGGAGGAAAGAAGAAGAAAGTTAAGCAGAGGAAGGAAGGAAAGGAGGAAAGAAGAAGAAAGTTAAGCAGAGGAAGGAAGGAAAGGAGGAAAGAAGAAGAAAATGAGACAGAGAGAGGAAGGGAGGAAAGAAGAAGAAAGTTAAGCAGAGGAAGGAAGGAAGGAAGGAAAAGAGGAAAAAAGAAGAAAATGAGGCAGAGAGAGAAAGGAAGGAAAGAAAGAAGGGAGGAAAAGAGGAAAGAAGAAGAAGAAAGTTAAGCAGAGGAAGGAAGAAAGAAAGAAAGGAAGGAATAAGAAAATGAGGCAGAGAGAGGAAGGAAGGAAGGAAAGGAGGAAAGAAGAAGAAGAAGAAGAAAGTGAAGCAAAGGGAGGAAGAAAGAAGGGAGGGAAGCAGGTCAACTGCTTCACACGTATGACGGTTTCGGGGTCACACGATCCCCTTTTACGACCTCCCAACCAGCCCAGTCAACGAGGAAGGCAGATCCAAACTTAACAACCGCGTGACTGACAGACAACACCAGTGCTTCGCTTAAGAACGATGGCAAGAAAGGTGGTGAAAATGGGCCGAAGCCTCCCTTCGCCCCTCGTCTCGCTTAGCCGGGCCTCTGCAGGGCTCCATGGGGGTCCTGACAAGGGGGACTTCCTCTGTGCTCCAACGTGGCCCCCTCCCCAGCCGCTGGACCCTCGTGGGACTTGGAAGGCGAGGAGTTCCTCTTTTTTTGCGCCAGTCTGCAGTGATGGCTGGGCCAGCCTGCTGGGGTTCTGGTGGCTGCAGTTGGACAGCATCTCCTCGCCTGCCTGGCCTCCTCTGGCATGTGGGGATGTAAGTGGTGTGGGGCGAAGGGGTGCCAACCAGCCGAGGCTTTTTCCAAGCCGTTTAAGGCTTTGCCCTCAGTTGGGAGGTTCCCTGCCAATGCAGCCCACCCCCAAACTCTGCATTCGATATTTTGCAAAGTCTCGCTTGGAAAAAATAGCTTTTCTGTCTGTCGGCTGTCGGAAATCTCCTTCGTTGTCTTCTGTTGGGTTGCGAGCAGGTTCTTGAACATGTACAGAGGGCTGCCGGAACTGTTTTAGCCAGCTGAAGGATTCCTTTGCTGGACCTAAAGTGGAGGTTGGAAGTTGGGGGGGATACAGATGCTCTTTGGGGTGCCAGAAATGTTTTCTGGGCTTTTGAGAGGCAGGGGGCTTCCGTGAGGGAGCCGCATGGGGGTTTTTGGGGAGGGGTCTCTCAAAAGGGACCTGGGCTGCATTGAAGGGGAGGGGTGTTGAATGAGGTGGAGGAAAGGAGCCTGCAATGCACTCAAAAAAACCCTCAAGGTTATTTCCAAAGGGGAAGATCTGGAGGTAAATCACAGGGTCTGCTCCAAAAAACCGTCTGTTATGTGTTGGCCCCTTTCCCACAATGTGCGATCTTCCTCCATGTCCCCAGTTGGCCCTCTGGTGAGAAGAGGGAGGGAGGAGAAAGAGAGAGAGAGAGAGAGAGAAGGAAGGGAAATGAAGGAAGAAAGAAGAAAGGAGGGAGGGAGGAGAAAGAAGGAAGGAGAAAGAGAGAGAATGAAGAGAAATGAAGGAAGAAGGAAGAGAGAGGGAGGGAGGGGAAAGAAGGAAGGAGAGAGAGAAGGAAGGAAAATGAAGGAAGAAGAAGGAAGAGAGAGCAAGGGAGGAGAAAGAAGGAAGGAGAAATAATAATAATAATAATAATAATAATAATAATAATAATAATAATAATTTATTAGACATATGCTGCCCCTCTCTGAAGACTCGGGGCAGCTCACAACAGCAATAAAACAGTACAATACAAATCTAATGGTTAAAACTATAACTAAAAACCTACTATCTTAAAAAACAAACAATACTATACAGTCACAACCACACATAACTCTTAATGGTCAGAGAAGGGGAGACATCAATCATCCCATGCGTGGCGACATTGATAGGTCTTCAGGGTCTTGCGGAAGGCAGGGAGGGTGGGGGCCATTCTAATCTCCGGGGGGGAGTTGATTCCAGAGGGCCGGGGCCACCACAGAGAAGGCTCTTCCCCTGGGTCCCGCCAGACGGCATTGTTTAGTCAATGGGACCTGGAGAAGGCTGACTTTGTGGAACCTGATCGAAAATGAACGAAGAAGGAAAAAAGAAGGGAGGATAGGTGGGAGAGTAGGACAGTGGGAGAGAAGGAAGGGAGAAAGGAAATTAATAAATGTCTCACTGAGAATAGAAATTGTGGGCTCAATTGTCATGAGTCAAGGACTACACGTACACACACACACACACACACACTTAAAAGGAAAGCCATTATAGATTTTGGCCCTCACTTGTCCTCAATTGGCTGCTGCTGAGACGAGCCAAGCACTTCGTTTAAAAAGAAATATACAACATTTGGCAAGGGGATTGAAGAGAACTTGCCTTCAGGTATGATTTTATGGCTCCATAAATTAGGAACTCAAAAGCTTTGCTCGTAAATAGCCTCATCAGCTTTGGCCTCAATAACTGGACCGGCCACTAGAGGCAGTATGGAGCTCAGCTTCCTTGCCTGCCTGGTCTCTGCCGACATCTAGTGGCGAAATCTATATTAGTTATATTATTTCTTTGCAATCAGGATATGGCAGTTTTCTGGGATTTGCATTAGAGATTTTTTTTAAAAAAAATTCAGTGGTCCAAGACTGGGGAATTCTGGGAATTCCTTCCTTCCCCCCTTCCTTCCTTCCTTCTCCTCTTCTCTAGCATCCATCCATCATCATATCCATCCAGTTATATTTCCTTCCTTCCTTCCTTCCTCTCTATCATCCATCCATTGTCATTTTCATCCAGTTATATTTCCTTCCTTCCTTCCTTCCTTCCTTCCTTCCTTCCTTCCTTCTTTTGATCTTTCTCTCTCTTTTCCTTCCTACTCTTTCCTCCCTCCTTCTTTCCCTCTCTCCCTCCCTCCCTTCCCTTCCCTTCCTTTCTGCCTGCTGTTGTGTTGTTGTGGTAACAGACTATTGGGGCTTGTCAACCGTATTGTTCGCAGCTCAAAGGGTTGTGTATCCCTGAGTTGTGCGTTTGTGTGGAACCGTGTGCTTTGTTGACACACCATGTTGAGGTCCACACACAAAAAAGGCAACTCTGGTTTGCCACTGCAGCCCCTCCTGCAGCCTGCTCCCTTTGGATATCCGACGTGTCCCCTCCCTCCAGCCAGTTGGGATTCGGTCAATAAATCTGAGGTTAAACAAGCCAAGATTTGAGCATAAGGCAATATTTCCATGTTTTCCTCCCCTCTAGATGTGATGCTGGCAGGAATTGGGAAAATTAAACCCGGCTTTCTCACACAGCCTGTTGGCCTTCCTGGCTTGTAGGGCTGGTTTTGCAACGAGAGGAAAGCGCATTCTTTACAGGCAAACCTCGTTTGTTTGTGTGAATGGTGTCGGGGTAAAGAGACAGGATTAGGCTTCTTGAGCAAAGCTGGAGAAGGAGCGTAGGAGCAGCCAGAGTTTCACTTAGCGACCAAATACACGGTCGCAACTGTAGTTGCTAAACGAGGAGTGATCTGCCCATATTTGGACCTGTCCGTGGTGCTGAAATCGTCTCCCCACAATTGGGAACCAGAATTTCCATTGCTAAGTGAGGTGGTTGTTAAGTGAGTCCCTCCTCTTTTTCTTCCTCTTCCTCCTTTTTTTCTCTTTCCCTCTCACTCTCTTCCTCCCTCCCCACTCTCTGCCCCTCTTTTCCTTTTATTTCCTTCCTTCCCCTCTGTTTCTTTATCTCCACCCTCTGCCCGTCCCTCCTTTATTTCTCTCTCTCCCTCCCCTTTCCATTTCCTTCCTTCCTTTCTCTCTGTTCCTTTATCTCGTCCCTCCACTTCTTCTTCTTCTTTCTTTCTTTCTTTCTCTTTCTTTCCCTCTTTCTTTCCCTCTCTCTTTCCATTCCTTCCTTTCCCTCTGTTACTTTATCTTCTCCCTCCACTTCTTTTTCTTTCTCTCTTTCTCTCTCTCTTTTTCCCTCTCTCCTTCCCTTCCCTCCCTCCCTCCCTTTTCCTCTGTTACTTTATCTTCTCCCTCCACTTTTTTTCTTTCTCTCTTTCTCTCTTTCTTTCCCTCTCTCCTTCCCTTCCCTCCCTCCTTTTCCCTCTGTTCCTTTATCTTTTCCCTTCAGTTCTTTTCTCTCTCTCTCTTTCTTCCTCTTTCTTTCCCTCTGTCCTTCCCTCCCTCCCTTTCTTTCCCTCTGTTCCTTTATCTCATCCCTCCGCTTCTACTTGCTCTCCCTCTCTCTTTTTCTTTCCCTTTCTCTCCTTCTCTCCCTCTGTTCCTCCCTTCTTCCCTCCATCACCTTCCCCTCCCTTCCCTCCTCCCTTTTTCCTCCTTTTTTCCTTCCCTCCTCCCTCCCTCCCTTCCCCTGCTACCCCCCCCCCTCCTTGTACTTCTAAGGCAAATGCTCCTCTCAGGCACTTTTCCAGGTTATTAAGCCAGCTTTGCTGTACTGCTCCCACTTGCTGTATTTTCTTGATTGCATGGATCGTAAAAAGACAACAACCCCCAAAAAACACCCAGAAATAAGAGCCGGATCACTTTCATCTCCTGCGGTTTAAAAGCGACATTCTTGTGGCAGAGCCGGGGGTGGGGGGAGGCAGCGGTGGGTGAGCGGCTATTCTCATCCTCGGTGGAAATCAGGAAATTGTCAGAGTTTTCTCCTCGGAGGCTTAAAGGACACAAGCAGCTCATAGAAACAGAGAAACCTAGAAGATTGACGGCAGAAAAAGACCTCATGGTCCATCTAAGTATACCATCGAGTTAGACTGTTTCCTGTATTTTATCTTAGGGTGGATGGATGTTTACCCCAGGCATGTTTAAATTCAGTTCCTGTGGATTGACCAACCACGTCTGCTGGAAGTTTGTTCCAAGCATCTACTACTCTTTCAGTCAAATAATATTTTCTCACGTGGCTTCTGATCTTTCCCCCAACTCACCTCAGATGGTTGCCCCCTTGTTCTTGGGTTCACTTTCCTATTAAAAACACTTCCCGACTTATTTAACCCTTTCACATATTTAAATGTTTCGGTCATGTGCCCCCTTTCCCTTCTGTCCTCCAGACTAGACAGATGGAGTTCATGAAATCTTTCCTGATAGGTTTTATGGTCCTCTGGGGGAACCACACAAGGTTAGGTTAGGTTTATTGGATTTATATGCCGCCCCTCTCCGCAAACTCGGGGCGGCTCACAACAATAATAAAAAACAGTACAGTACATAATACCAAATCCAATGCCCACCCATCTAGTTACAATTTAAAATTAATAATCTCATAAAAACAGTATATATAAAAAACAGGCACACAGTCAATCAATCAACAAAACAACATGGGCAAGGGGGAGGTGTTTTAGTTCCCCCATGCCTGACGGCAAAGGTGGGTCTTAAGGAGTTTATGAAAGTCAGGGAGGGTGGGGGCAATCCTAATCTCCGGGGGGAGCTGGTTCCAGAGGGTTGGGGCCCCCACAGAGAAGGCTCTTCCCCTGGGTCCCGCCAGACGACATTGTTTAGTCGACGGAACCCGGAGAAGGCCAACTCTGTGGGACCTAACCTGTCGCTGGGATTCGTGCGGCAGGAGGCGGCGGTTGGAGATGAACGTTATGGCTTCTTGGGGGGGGCAACCCGCTCCACACCACCACTTTCCCATCACTAAAGCCCAGTCCTTGACCTACAACCACAAGGGAGCTCCCCAAAGGTCCCCTTGCTAAACCGGATGCTTATAATATGAGTTTGGCCCATTAAAATAACCTTCCCTACCATTACTGTTGTTAAGAAAATCGCAGAAGTTCTTCAGTTAGCAACATGGTTGTTAAGTGAATCCGATTTCCCCCTTTTTCTTTTTTTCTTTTTCTTTCTTTCTTTTATTGGATTTGTGTGCCGCCCCTCTCCATGGACTCGGAGCGGCTAACAAGAGTGACAAAAAACAGAATGTAAAAACCCAATACTACAAAAGCTAAAAACCCTTGTTATAAAACCAATCATACATACAAACATACCATGCATAAATTGTAGGAGCCTAGGGGGAAAGATTATCTTAATTCCCCCATGCCTGACGACAGAGGTGGGTTTTGAGGAGGCAAGGAGGTTGGGGGCTATTCTAATCTCTGGGGGGGAGTTGGTTCCAGAGGGTCGGGGCCGCCACAGAGAAGGCTCTTCCCCTGGGCCCCGCCAACCGACATTGTTTAGTTGATGGGACCTGGAGAAGGCCCACTCTGTGCAACCTAACTGGTCGCTGGGATTTTTAGGATATTATTTTATTGTTTTATTATATTACTGTGTATTTCGATTGTATTTTATTACTGTTGTATTTATCCCATTGGTTAGCCACTCAAAGTCCACTTCGGAATGAGCGACACATAAATACAATTAATAATCATGATGATGATGATGATGACGATGATGACGATGATAATAATAATAATAATAATAGTAATAATAATAATAATAATAATAATAATCTCTTGACGTTCAAATTCCCCCACAAATTTCCAGCATATTCAAACTCAAATTTAAATGTTTTTGTGTGTGTGTGTGTGTGAGTGTGTATATATATATGTGTGTGTGTGTGTCTGTCTGTGTGTGTATATATATTTTGCTTGCGTCTCGGCTCATAACTTGGAATACTTGCATGTGGAGCAGCTCGTATCTAGAGGTACTACTGTATATAAAATTTAAAAAATTCTGTAAAAATATGTGATACACACACACACACACATATTTGGGAATACAGTGATCCCCCGATCATTGCGAGGGTTCCGTTCCAGGAGCCCCCGCAATGATCGGTTTTTCGCGAAGTAGCGCTGCGGAAGTAAAAACACCATCTGCGCATGCGCAGATGGTGTTTTTACTTCCGCAGCGCTAGCGAGGAGCCGAAGATTGGGGTTCCTGGGAAGGGGACTCAGCTGGGAAGCGGCGCTGGGGTTTCCCCACCACCCACGCAAACTCCTCGCTGCCACTCGCCCGCCCTTCGCCCGCCCACGCCGTTCGCTCGCGCCGCTTCCCAGCTGAGTCCTGAAGCCAATTCGCTTCAGGACTCAGCTGGGAAGCGGCGAGAATGAACGGCGTGGGCGGGCGAAGGGCGGGGCGCGCGGGCAGGCAGGCGGCGGACAAGCCATTCGCTCGCGCCACTCGCTCGCGCCGCTTCCCAGCTGAGTCCTGAAGCCAATTCGCTTCAGGACTCAGCTGGGAAGCGGCGAGAATGAACGGCGTGGGCGGGCGAAGGGCGGGCGGGCGGCAGCGAGGAGTTTGCGTGGGCGGTGGGGAAACTCCTCGCTGATGCCCGCCGCTCGCCCTCCCACCAGCAAGAGGGGGAAGACCTAGGGAAGCCGCCCAGCAGCTGATCTGCCCGGCGCCATCTACGCATGTGTGCCCATAGAAAAAAGGGCGCGCATGCGCAGATGGTGTTTTTACTTCCGGGTTGCAAAATCGCCATATAGCCATTTCGCAATGATCGGGATCGCAATACCCGGGGGATCACTGTAATCTCATTGTGAAAAATGCAAGTAATTGTATTTTTCTCCCCCTTTTTATTGGAATCTGTGGGTTAAAAGAAGGGCGAAGCCTGCAGAAGAGTAGCTTATTGCTAATTAAGTTTTTCAATCTCCTGCTTATTGCCCAAGATCCTTCGTTTGCCTAAAACGGTGGAATGGCAGGATATTCAATTAAAACAGCTTTGATTCCCACAGTCGGGTCCAGTCGGGTTAGCAGCCTCTGGAAAACCAAATTACGGACAGCATCGAAATGCGTTTTAGACCATTGCAAATGTGCATTTAAAAAAAAGACAATTAGAGAGGGGTTTTTTTTAAAAAAAAGGCGGATAATAACGATGGGCAATTGAATGAAAGAGTTGGCTAACTTCGTACGGATTAATCCGTGGTCTTAATGGATATTGGAGATGCTCCTTCAGAGAAGAGGAAGCGGGTGTCGTAAAAAGAATGGTTTTTATTGGACCCTTTTGGGAACTTTACGCTTCTGTTCAGTTTTGTTTAATATTCATAAGTTTGTGTGGAGAGCAAGGGGACCTCTGCGTGTGGTTTTTTTTCTTGAAGACATTTTAGGACACAACTAGGTGTCTTCATCAATGCATCATCACTGCTAGGGGCATTGCAGAGAAGAGGAGGAAGGAGGAGGAGGAAGGAGTTGCAGTCGGTGATTTCTGAGCTTGGTAGTTCAATTCAATTCAATTCAATTTATTAGATTTGTATGCCGCCCCTCTCCGAAGACCCAGGGCAGCTCACAACAACAATAAAAACAATATTCCAGCGAAAACAAATCTCATATTAAAAAGCACATAAAACCCTATGATATTTTAAAAATCAAACAACATATACATACCCAAACATAAATATAAAAAAGCCTGGGGGAAAGGTTTCTCAACTCCCCCATGCCTGGCGGTATAGATGGGTCTTGAGTAATTTACGAAAGACAAGGAGTGTGGGGGCAGTTCTAATCTCCGGGGGGAGTTGTTTCCAGA
This sequence comes from Erythrolamprus reginae, assembly GCF_031021105.1. Lineage (NCBI taxonomy): Eukaryota > Metazoa > Chordata > Lepidosauria > Squamata > Dipsadidae > Erythrolamprus > Erythrolamprus reginae. The sequence continues at coordinate 15,792,852 of NC_091957.1, forward strand.
GGGCCGGGGCTGCCACAGAGAAGGCTCTTCCCCTGGGGCCTGCCAAACGACATTGTTTGGTCGACGGGACCCGGAGAAGGCCAACTCTGTGGGACCTTATCAGTCGCTGGGATTCGTGCGGTAGTAGGCTGTTCCGGAGGTACTCTGGTCCAATGCCATGCAGATCTTTCATCGTCCAACAAGGTAACGCCATCAGTGTTGGAAGTCCTGTGGGGTCCTTGAGGGCTGTTTTGTTGCAGACGTTTCATTACCAAACTAGGTTACATCCTCAGAAGGCAAGGAGGTTTGCAGAGAGGAGGGGGAAGGAGGAGGATTGTGGGTTTCTTGGTGACCTCTGAGCTTGCGGACAGGGTCATAACCCCACTGCAGAACTACGGAACTCTGGGAGTTGCAGTTGAGGATTCTGTATACTCATATATATATATTGAGAATAATATATACATATATATGTATGTATATTGAGGGCCTGCATACTGCACGAGTTCAAAAGAGGGCTGTGAAAATATTGACTGACCCCTCGCTTCAACTCCGACCCTCAAAACGTCACTGCAGAGCCCTGCACACCAAGACAACTAGACACAAGACAACTAGACACAAGAACAGTTTTTTCCCCAATGCCATCACTCTGCTAAACAAATAATTCCCTCCACAGTGTCAAACCTTTTACTAAGTCTGCACTGCTATTACTACAGTTTTTTCTCTTCGTTCCTCTCACCTCCTCCCACTTAGAACTGGAGCTTGTTGCTTGCACCCTTATGATTTTTATTAATATTGGTTGTTTCCTGATTGCTTATTGGACCCCTATGACAATCATTAAGTGTTGGGCCTCATGGTTCTTGACAAATGTCTGTCTATCTATCTATCTATCTATCTATCTATCTATCTATCTATCTATCTATCTATCTATCTATCCATCTGTTTATTAGATTTGTATGCCACCCCTCTCCGTAGATTCGTGACGGCTAACAACAATAACAAGAAACAGCATAAAACAAATCTAATATTTAAATTACTAAAATCCTTTATTAAAAATGAAACATACACACAAACATACTATGCATAAATTGTATAGGCCTAGGGGGAAGGTAATATCTCAATTCCCCCATGCCTGACGACAGAGGTATGTTTTATGGAGCTTACGAAAGGCGAGGAGGGTGGGGGCAATTCTGATCTCTGGGGGGAATTGGTTCCAGAGGGCTGGGGCCGCCACGGAGAAGGCTCTTCCCCTGGGCCCCGCCAAATGACATTGTTTAGTTGACGGGACCCGGAGAAGGCCAACTCTGTGGGACCTAACTGGTCGCTGGGATTCCTTGTTTCCAATTACACTTGGCCAATAAAGAATTCTATTCTATTCTATTCTATTCTATTCTATTCCAGTTCAGTCCAGTCCAGTCTATTCTATTCTATTCCAGTTCAGTCCAGTCCAGTCCAGTCCATTCCATTCCATTCCATTCCATTCCATTCCATTCCATTCTATTCTATTCTATTCTATTCTATTCTATTCTAGTCATCTAATCTAACTCTACTCTACTCTGTATTCTGTTCTATTCTATTCCTTATTCCATTCCATTCCATTCTATTCAAGCGACTAAGGTCAGGAAATTCTGCCCGGATTCTTTCACACTCCAGTTTTATTCCCAACGGATCCTTCCAGGCCCATCTGTTTACGATGCCCGCAAGCCGTCGCCTGCCTCCCTTGGCACAATAGACCCACAAACCACACCCCTACTGGGAACAGGCCCCTTCCTCTTGAAGGATCTGCCCCCCCCAAAACACTGGCAGCCTTGTCCCAGGGCGGACAGACAGTCGGGGTTTTCATTGGATCGAAGGCTGCCCCCCTCCCTTCCCTCTGCCTCTCCAACGCTCAAACCACGTCTGGTGGGAACAGGGGCTCTTTGTCTCCCGTGAAATGCGCACCTGCTCCACACATTCAATCCTTGGGCACTCCCATGGCCCCTCGCAGACAACTGGCCCGAAAGCAGAAGCCCCTTCCCCTACTTTTCTATCCTTGGAAGTCATGGATAGAATTCTGCAATTGGAAGGGGGACCTCAGAGGCCTCCTAGCCCAGCCTCCTACGCCTTTCCAGACAAAGGGTTTCTTCTTGAAGACTTCCAGGAATGGAGCACCCACAACTTCTGGAGGGAAGCCCTTCCTTCCATGGATGGGTTGATCTGAGACACTGGTGGCGAATCTATGGCATGGGTGCCACAGGTGGCACATTGAGCCATATCTGCTGGCACGTGAGTTGTTGCCCTAGCTCAGCTCCAACATGCATGTGTGTGTTCTGGACAGCTGAGTTTTGGCTCGTGCAGAGGCTCTGGGAGGGCGTTTTTGGCTTCCAGAAAGCCTCCAGGAGGATGAGAGAGGGCGTTTTTACCCTCCCCCAGCTCCAGCGAAGCCTTTGGAGCCTGGGGAGTGTTGTGGTTAGCTCTGGCCCAGCTCCTGCCCCAAGGACTGTGGATGTAGGGGAGACATCCACATGCTGCAGGCCTGTTTTGCCCCCGGTGGAATCTGCTGATGAAGGCTCCTCTGACCAAGAAGACATGAGTGACAGGGAGGAGGAGAGTGTGGCAGACAGCTCAGAAGGAGATCAATTATCTAGCTCCTCCTTGGATTCAGAACAAGAGTTAATGATACAGCCACGCATGCGGAGAGCGTTGCATAGGCAACAACAACTGAGAGATTATTATCAAAGAAAATGAGGCCACCTGTGGTTGGGTGGGGCTGTGGTAATTAGTGAGGCTGCTATAAATAGCAGTCTGTGGGTTTGGCCATTGTGGAGGATTATCTGATTGTTGTGTTTCGTGACTGCTTTACTGACTTTGACCTTTTGTGTGCTGATTTCCCCCCGCTTTGAAGCTAAACCAGAGCAAAGTGTGTTTCACTTTGTGAAAGAAGGACTGTGAATTGCCTCACAGCTGCAAGCTAAGTATCACAGAATTGATAAGGGACTTGTACAAATTACCAGTTTGTTTGGAGACGAGTGCTCTTGGCTATACCAAAAGAGGGCTTAGTTTAAGTGACTTTTCATTATAAAGAACATTGTTTTGAATTTTCAAACGTGTGTGTGTGTCTGAACTTTGTATCTGTGAATTTTTGGGAGGAGTCTACCAGAGAGCCCAACAGAACAGGGAGGGGGAAGGGCAAGCCTACTGGGCCCACCAGAAGTTGGGAAATAGGCCGTTTCTGGCCTCCAGAGGGCCGCTCGGAGGGTGAGAGGAGCTGTTTTCGCCCTCCCCAGGCATTGCATTATGGGTGTGGGCACTTGCACATGTGCGATAGTGTGCATGCATGCTCTTTCAGCACCCGAGGAGAAAAAGGAGAGAGTTCTCTTCTTCAGGAGTGTGCGGAGTGACCCTTGTGTTTTTCAAGTATGCACATGCGCAAAGGAAACATAGAATTCTAGCAGCAGAGATCCAGCAGATAGTCAGGAAATACGAGCAACGGTTCATTCACACAAAGCATTAAAGCATATAAAATAGTACTTACTTTAGCAAATATCGTAGTCAGGTTAAACAGTCCAGCCATACACAGTCAAATCAGTCAATAACTCTCAATGCATTAACAATACCACAAGCCTTACTTGTACAGCTTACAAATTCAATTCAATTCAATTCAATTTATTAGATTTGTATGCCGCCCCTCTCTGAAGACTTGGGGCGGCTCACAACAGTAATAAAAACAGTATAACAATGGAACAAATCTAATAATAAAATTATATTAAAAATCCCAACAATTTAAAAACCATACAGCACATACACACCAAACATAAAATATAAGAATCCCCCATGCCTGGCGATATAGGCGGGTCTTGAGTAACTTGCGAAAGACAAGGAGGGTGGGGGCCATTCTAATCTCCGGGGGGAGTTGATTCCAGAGGGCCGGGGCCGCCACAGAGAAGGCTCTTCCCCTGGGGCCCGCCAAATGACATTGTTTGGTCGACGGGACCCAGAGAAGGCCAACTCTGTGGGACCTTATCGGCCACTGGGATTCATGTGGTAGAAGGCGGTTCCGGAGGTATTCTGGTCCAATGCCATGAAGGGCTTTAAAGGTCATTACCAACACTAAACTATTATCGAACACACAGTTCTTACTACAGCAGTCACAATGAATCAGCAATACCACACAGAGAAGAAACAGAAAATCAGAGAGTTAGCAGAGAGAGAGAGAGAATCACACTTCTGGCTCCCTCTTGTGGCCATCTGCAACACTACGTCTTAAAGCTATAGTGCTTCACTACATACAAGCATTCATTGCTAGCTTGTTTATATATTGCCAAACCCAAAATCTTATGACCTTGGAGGTCTTCTAGTCCAACCCCCACCCCACCTGTCAAGCAGAAGACCCCATACCATCCAGTGTTGTTTCTTGAGGATGGCCATGTTAACTGTCTTTTAGTACAGAGAAGAGGAGGTCAATGGCAATAGCAATAGCATTTAGACCTATCTACTGCTTCCTAGTGCTTTTCCAGCCCTCTCTAAGCGGTTTACAGAATCAGCCTCTTTCCCCCAACAATCTGGGTCCTAATTTGACCCATCTTGGAAGGATGGAAGGTTGAGTCAACCTTGACCCTGGTGAGATTAGATCTGCCAAACTGCTGGCAGCCGGTGATCAGCAGAAGTAGCTTGCAGTGCAGCACTCTAACCACTGCACCACCGAGGCTCAACCTGTTCTCCAAAGCACCTGAAGGCAAGACAAGAAGCAACGGATGGAGAGAGCTTAACCTGGGGTCTTAAGGAGAAATTTGGGGGTTTGAGAACAATTCACCAGTGGGATGTAGAACTTCTGAGGGGTCCATCCCTGGAGGTCTTCGAGACAAGGCTGGGCATCATTGGTGCACGGCCTCCTGCTTGAGCAGGGGGTTGGACTAGAAGACCTTCAAGGTCCCTTCCAACTCTGTGATTGTATAATTGCAAATCGATTAATTAGCAGAAAGGTTTTCCTCCAAAAGTTGTGGGTTCTCCATCACTGAAGGCCTTCAAGGAGAGGTTGGACAGCCATTTGTCTGGGATTTATATTTATTTATATTTAATCTCAGTACTAAGAAAAATAAATACCTAAACATAAGTTATACTCCAAATGGTGGAAGATTTCCTGCTTGAGCAGGAGGTTGGGCTAGAAGACCTCAAAGGTCCCTTCCAGTCCTAGAAGTAAGATTAATAAATAAATAAATTCTGGAGCTAGATTTGGAAGTCTAAAGAAACATCCTAGAGTAAAATAATAGCAAACGGCTTCCTTATTAGTCTATCACAAAAAATACATTCATACATCCTTTATAGTGCCAGAAAGTTGACCTTGATCTGAATTTTTTTAAAAAAGTATTCCACCTTTACCTTAAATCAAGATCACCGCAGCCCATTTTGCAACCAGCGAAGGGTAATTTTATGTAAAACTCATCCATCGGTTCCCAAGCGAGAAATACAAAATGGGAAAAATCCTTTCGTTTCGTGATTGTCTTCTATACCACAGGGAGCATCGAGGTCACATCCTTGTTGCGGTTGATTCATGTACTTTTATGTCTCCAAGAAGCGGACAAAAGCCCGAATAGAAACGAAATAGACCCCTCCATGTTCGAAGGTCCACAAAACCTTCTTAAAGCAGACCAGGGAATTCATTATAGGCCACCACATTGAAAAAAAATATTAAGTCATGTGCCAGGGTGGGATTCAGCTCCTACAATCTTACCCCCGATCATTTAGTGACTTGGGTGGGGGGTTGGACTAGCTGACCTCCAAGGCCCCTCTCAACTCTAGTTAATCTAATCTCTGACCCTTAGAAGTTAACAATGGCACTGAAACACAAAAGGGGCCATTTTTCCCAATGATGACCCTTGTTTTGTCCCCATGGACATGTGATTTATGGTCGAATGCTTGACAGCTGACTCACTTTTATGATGGATACATTGTTGTGGTTGGAGGGGTTCACATGATCCTCTTTTGTGACCATCTGAAAAAGAGAATGGGGAAAGTCAGATTCACTTAACAACTTCTGTGATTCACTTAACAAGCATGGCCAAAAAAAATCATAAAATGGTGCAAAATGTGCTGAACAAATGTCTCATTTAATAATATAAATTTTGGATTCCATTCTGGTTGTAAATTGAGGACTACTTTAAAAAAATCTCACTGAAATTGTGTATTTAAAACACAATTATCTAATCCACGGCTGTCGAATTTTACAGCTGCCCTGAAATCTTCGTCAAATGTCATGAGAAGGAGGCGGCCTCCTTGCCTTCTTCTCCCCGGAGATCACTCGCCGTCTCAATTGTGACTTGTCAAATCACACGTTCTTTCTTTCCAAACCTCGCACAATGTCAACCGGCTGCCACGCAAAACCCAAGAGGCCTTCTGTGAAAATTGGATCGTGACTTCCGACGAGACGGGTCAGAAAATGATGCTGGCTGACGCTCATTTCCCTCCTCCTTTCATTTTCATTTGGACATATCTCTGCAGGCTTTTTTCAGATGTCCTCCTCAAGCCATGTTATCATCTTCTAGAAATGGGCCGCTGAATTTTCGTGTCCTTCTGGCATGAAACACGAGGAGTTATGGGCTTAGTCTGGTCAACAGACCTAGATCCGACACTAATCCTGGTTTGCAAGCTGTGTCAACTTTGTCTAATTTTTTTCCAATCTAATATCCTCAAACCGGTCCCCACTGCTACTCAGATATTAGTCAAATTCCCTCCTCTTTTATTTTTAATTTGGACGATGGATAGGCTTCTTGAGATGCCTCCTCAAGCCATGTTATTGGTTTCTTGAAGTGGGTCACTGAATTTTCCTGTCCTTCTGGCATGAAAGACGAAGAGTTATGGCCTTAATCTGGTCAACAGACATAGATTCAACCCTAATACTGGTTTGCAAGGCATGTCAAATTTGTCTAATTTTTTTCCAATCTAATATCCTCATACTGCTACTCAGATATTAGTCAAATTCCCTCCTCTTCTATAATATAATTTGGAAGACGGATATCTCTGCAGGCATTTTGAGATGTCCTCCTTGCTAGACTTTATTGTCTTCTTCATTGGGTTTCTGAACCTTCACGGTGTGAAACGCAGAGTGATGGGCTTAATCTGGTCGACAGACCTAGATTCATCTTGAATCCTGGTTTCTTAAGGCGTCACGTTTGTCTAATTTGCTCCAATCTAATTCCTGCGTTTGCATCTCCGCTGGTGCTCAGATGTTGGCCAGATGGAGACAGTTGTCCTGTGGCTCTGATTTGTATCCTGCTGCTTGCGTAATGGATGTTAGTTTTTCTCCATTAGATCGCTTCTGCCTGACCCTGCTAAATCCAAATTCCTGGTCCCCTTATCAACCACCCCTTCAGCCTACAAAGTCCAGGTGGGCCAGCCATCACCACTCTCAAGCTCTTGATTAAGGCTGCATTACTATTACTATTAGTCTCCTCATCGTTCCTATCACCCATTTCCTCCCACTTAGGACTGGAGCTTGTTGCTTGCATCCTTAGGATTTATATTAATATTGATGGTTTCCTGATTGCTTATTTGCCCCCTATGACAATCATTAAGTGTTGGACCTCATGTTTCTAGACAAATGTCTCTTTTTCTTTTACGTACACTGAGAGCATCTGCACCAAGACAAATCCCTTGTGTGTCCAATCACACTTGGCCAATAAAATTCTATTTTGTTCTGTTCTATTCTATTCTAATCTTTCATCCATCCATCAATTTATTTCTTTAGCTCTATTTATCTATTTATCCACCCACCCACCCACCCACCTACCTCTCTCTCTCTCTCTCTCTCTCTCTCTTTCTCTATCTATCTATCTATCTATCTATCTATCTATCTATCTACCTACCTACCTACCTCTCTATCCCTTTATCTATCTCTATCTCTGTCTCTCTACCTACCTATCTTTATCTCCCTATCCTTTTATCTATCTCTATCTTTCTGTCTATCTACCTACCTACTTACCTACCTATCTCTCTCTCTCTCTCATTCCCTCCCTATCTCTCTATCTATCTATCTATCGATCGACCGGCCGACTGACCTGTTTACCTACCTACCTACCCATCTATCTATCTATCTATCTATCTATCTATCGATCGATCGATCTATCTATCTATCTTTCTATCTACCTACCTTTCTATCTGCCTACCTACCTACCTCTCTATCTCTCTATCCCTTTATCTATCTCTATCTCTCTACACACCTATCTCTATCTCTCTATCCCTTTATCTATCTCTATCTCTCTACCCACCTATCTCTATCTCTCTATCCTTTTATCTATCTCTATCTTTCTGTCTATCTACCTACCTACCTATCTATCTAATCTATCTGTCTGTCTGCCTACCTACCTATCTACCTATCTACCTATCAACCTACCTACCTACCTACCTACCTACCTATCTATCTATCTATCTATCTGCCTACCTACCTTTTTCTCTATCTCTCTTATATCTATCAGACAGACAGATACAGTAGATAGAGACAGACAGACAGACAGAGAGATAGACAGATGGATAGATGGATAGATAGATAGATAGATAGATAGATAGATAGATAATCTGTCTATCCCTCCATCCATCCTTCCTTGCCTGACCTAACCCTAACCCTTTATCTATCACTATATCTGCCTGCCTGTCTGTCTGTCTGTCTCTCTCTCCTCCTTTTTTCTCCTATCCCTGTTGACGTTCAGTAAATAAACACCCAGCCCTATTTTTGCTGGCTGAACTGAACGGTGTCTGCGTGTGGATCTGGGGAACTGACGGACGGGGGATGTGAGCTGCCTGCCAATAAACCTGGAAAGCGCCCACAATCCTGGTGGAGGGAAGGGGGGAACATGGGGGTGCGCACGAGAGAGAAGGGGGGGAAAGGCAGCCGAAGCTCTGTGTGCAAATCGCCTTCCAGGCTGTTGGGGGAATACCTGGGCCAGGGGTTGTACGGGGGTCCCTCCTGGGGAGCTGTGGGGAGCGGCCTTCCAGGTTCCTTTGCAGCCTCGGGGCTGGTGAAACGGAGAAAATCGGCCGCCTCTGTTAAAGCAGGTCAAGGGCCCTCGAGGGGGCCGTGTTCAATTGCCATGTTCAATTGACCTAGCAGGGAAGCATGTTGGCACGTGTTGCGTGTTCCTCCTGTGGTTGACCCCTCAAGTACTTCTCCTCCCTCACTGGGGGAGCAATGGCCTCACTGGCCTTGGGAGCTGGCTCGGTCCTGGTCTCTGGGCTTTCCATTGCTGGTGACATGGATGCAAAAAACGGTATAGGAGCAAGTGGGAAGACATTGCCTCGCCTCAACCCCCCTCCCTTCCCTTTCTTCTTTCCTTCCCTAGCTTCCTTCCTTCTACTAACCTTCCTTCCTAACTCACTCACTCACTTCCTTCTTTCCCTCTCTCTCTCCCTCTCATTCCCTTCCTCCCTCCCTCTCCCTTCCCTTCCTTTCTTCCTTTCCCCCTACCTTCCTTCCTTTTCTTCCTTCCTTCTTCTAACCTTCCTCCCTTCCTCCCTCCCTTCCCTTCCTTCCCTAGCTCTTCCTTCCTTCTACTAAACTTCCTTCCTCCCTAACTCACTCACTTCCTTCTTTCCCTCTCTCTCTCCCTCTCATTCCCTTCCTCCCTCCCTCTCCCTTCCCTTCCTTTCTTCCTTTCCCCCTACCTTCCTTCCTTTTCTTCCTTCCTTCTTCTAACCTTCCTCCCTTCCTCCCTCCCTTCCCTTCCTTCCCTAGCTCTTCCTTCCTTCTACTAAACTTCCTTCCTCCCTAACTCACTCACTTCCTTCTTTCCCTCTCTCCCTCCCTCTCATTCCCTTCCTCCCTCCCTCTCCCTTCCCTTCCTTTCTTCCTTTCCCCCCTACCTTCCTTCCTTTTCTTCCTTCCTTCTTCTAACCTTCCTCCCTCCCTTCCTCCCCCCTCCCTTCCTTCCTCCCTTTCCTTCCTTCCTTCTTCTAACCTTCCTCCCTTCCTTCCTCCCCCTCCCTTCCTTCCTCCCTTTCCTTCCTTCCTTCTTCTAACCTCCCTCCCTCCCTTCCCTTCCTTCCCTAGCTTCCTTCCTTCTACTAAACTTCCTTCCTCCCTAACTCACTCACTCACTTCCTCTTTCCCTCTCTCCCTCCCTCTCATTCCCTTCCTCTCTCTCCCTCTTTCTTCCCTTCCTTTCTTCCTTTCCCCCTCCCTTTCTTCCTTCTTCTAACCTCCCTCCCTTCTTTCTTCCTTTTCTCTCTGCCTCCCTTTCTCCCTCCCTCTGTCTTCCTTTCCTCCCATCTTTTCTTCCTCTCTCTTTCTCTCCTTCCTTATCTCCCTCTCTCTCTCTTCCTCTCCCTCCCTCCTTCCTTCCCTCCCTTCCTTAGAGGAAGGAGAGAAGATCGTGAGAACGCAGCCTCCAGCAAGGGTGTCTGGGCCCTGCTTAGGGGCCCTTGAGGCTGAGCCCTCCAGGTGGCCCAATGCATAGAAGCCCATCCAGTTATAGAGAGCCCACCCACCCCCATCTGGCTGAGAGATGACCCCCCTCCTCTGCCTCTGTTCTGAGCTACCAAAAAGCGCAGGTGCATGCGGTGAAGGGCGAGAAAAATCACCGCATTAGCTGGTTGTGTTCCTGGAGGACACACGGAGGTTCGAACATGACGCCGTCCAAGGCAGACCAATTTGCAAGGGGAGAAATGGTCTTCCGCGCCACAGGCCTCCATTTGTCTCCCGTCCTTGGGCCGCTCGCGTCTCTCCCCAATCCCTCCGGGTTTGGGCCTGGGAGGAAACTGAGGTTGTCCTTGACTTGCAAGAGCCCATTGAGTGACCTTCTGACCAGCAACGTCAAAGGGGGGGAGGCAGATTCGCTTCACAATATTATTCCTCTCTTACCAGCTGAGCCTGAGAGGTCACCAGACATGGCAAGACTCACTTAACAAATGCCTCTCGCTTAGAGAGACAGAGAGAGGGAGGGAGCGAGGGAGAGAGAAGAAAGAGGGAGGGAGAGAGAAGAGAGAGGGAGGGAAGAAGAGAAGAGAGAGGGAGGGAGAACAGAGAGAGAAAGAGAGGGAGAGAAGAAAGAGGTAAGGAAGAAGAGAAGAGAGAGGGAGGTAGGGAGGGATAGGGGGAAAAGAGAGAGGGAGGGAAGAGGGAGAGAAGAAAGAGGGAAGAAGGAGAGAAGAGATAGAGGGAGAGACAGACAAAGAGGGAGGGAGAGAGAAGCAGGAGGGTGAGAAGAAAGAGGGGAAGAAGAGAAGAGAGAGAGGGAGAGGGGGGAAGAAAAGAGGCGGAAGGAAGGAGAGAAGAGAGGGAGGGAGAGGGAGAGAAGAAAGAGGGAAGAAGGAGAGGGAGAGAGACAAAAGAGGGAGGGAGAGAGAAGAGAGAGGGAGGGAAGAAGAGAAAAGAGGGGGAGGGAGGCAGGGATAGGGAGAGAAGAGAGAGGAAGGGAGAAGAGAGAGAGAAAGAGAGGGAGAGAAGAAAGAGGTAAGGAAGAAGAGAAGAGAGAGGGAGGTAGGGAGGGATAGGGGGAAAAGAGAGAGGGAGAGGAGGGAGAGAAGAGGGAGAGAAGAAAGAGGGAAGAAGGAGAGAAGAGATAGAGGGAGAGACAGACAAAGAGGGAGGGTGAGAGAAGAGGGAGGGAGAGAAGAAAGAGGGGAAGGAGAGAGAGAGGGGCGGAGAGAAGAGAGAGGAAAGGGAGAGAGAAGAGAGGGAGGGAAGGAGAGAGACACGACTGTTGATGTCTCCCCCCCCCCCCCGTAAAGGAGCTCGGCTTTAGCATCCAATGGCATCCAAAGCCAAGGAATTTCGAGATTCAATGGAATTTAGATCTATGATTTGGAGTTTGATTTTCCAGCAGGTCAATCTTGGAGACATTGGGCCAAGGCTGTCCGGGAGGGGACGGGGGCTCCTCCTCCCCCTCCCGGCTCTGGGGGGAGGGGGCCCGTCTTAGTCGCCGCCAAAGAGGCTGTTTCCCTTGTTGTGCTCGGATCAGCGCCGGGAACTCACAACTGCCTCGTGGGTCTTGAAAAGGAGGAGTGCTGTGTTGCCTAGACAACGGCAACTCCCACCCACGCATCTGTTGGGTGCCAAAGCGCATCTTGTCATCACTCACACGTCCCTGCACACGCTTGGACACGCAGGACGCCAACTCTCTGCCTCCCCAAAGATGGCGGCCTCCCCTAAATGTGACCGTCTCCATCCCCAATGGGCTGACCCAAAGGTTGGGGGCTTGCGCTAGTTGAACCCGGGGCTGGCCGGTTGTGGTTTGGCCAAAAGAGTGGAGAGAGGAGACCTCAGGATGGACCAGAAATCTCCAAAAATGGTCAGCAGGTCAGAGGCTCCAATTGGAGATGCAAAAGGATCCAGACAATTTGATTTTAATTTGTCTACCAATCATCTACCTACCTACCTACCTATCTATCATCCATCCATCCACCTACCTCTCTATCTCTCTACCTACCTACCTATCATTCATCTATCTATCTATCTATCTATCTATCTATCTATCTATCTATCTATCTATCTATCTATCTGTCATCTATCCATCCATATACCAATCATCAATCTACCTACCTATCTATATATCATCCATCCATATATCTACCTACCTACCATCTACCTACCTATCTACCTATCTACCTATCTACCTATCTACCTATCTACCTATCTACCTATCTACCTATCTACCTATCTACCTATCTACCTATCTACCTATCTACCTATCTACCTATCTACCTATCTACCTATCTACCTATCTACCTATCTACCTATCTACCTATCTACCTATCTACCTATCTACCTATCTACCTATCTACCTATCTACCTATCTACCTATCTACCTATCTACCTATCTACCTATCTACCTATCTACCTATCTACCTATCTACCTACCTGCCTGCCTGCCTACCTACCTACCTATCTATCTATCTATCTATCATCTCTCTCCCTCTCTCTCTCTACCTCCCTCCTTATCTATCTATCTATCTATCTATCTATCTATCTATCTATCTATCTATCATCTATCCATCCATATACCAATCATCAATCTACCTACCTATCTATATATCATCCATCCATATATCTACCTACCTACCTACCATCTATCTGTCTATCTGTCTATCTGTCTATCTGTCTATCTGTCTATCTGTCTATCTATGTATCTGGCTATCTGGCTATCTACCTATCTACCTATCTACCTATCTACCTATCTACCTATCTACCTACCTATCTACCTACCTATCTACCTATCTACCTATCTACCTATCTACCTACCTACCTACCTGCCTATCTATCTACCTACCTACCTATCTATCTATCATCTCTCTCCCTCTCCCTCTCTACCTCCCTCCTTATCTATGTATGTATGTATGTATGTATGTATGTATGTATCTATCTATCTATCTATCTATCTATCTATCTATCTATCTATCTATCTATCTATCATCTCTGTGTGTATCTCTGTCTGTCTGTTTGTCTCTACATATCTACCTGATAGAGAGATAAGTAGAGATATAAGGTAGCAGAGAGACAAAGAAGCCGACAGAATAAGAGCTGATAGATAGATAAAGATAGAGAGACAGAAGGATAGAAAAATGGCTAGAGAGATATGTAGATAAGTTGGTAGATAGGCAGAGAGAAAGAGAGAGAAATAATAGAGGGTTAGCTCAATGACAGTCTATCCGTCTGCCTATCTATCACCTATGTATTCCTCTATCTATAACTGTCTCTTTATCTACCTTTCACCTTTCTATCTGTCTGTCTGTCTGTCTGTCTGTCTGCCTGCCTGCCTGCCTGCCTGCCTGCCTACCTACCCATCCATCCATCCATCCATCCATCCATCCATCCATCCATCCACCATGTCAGGCTATTGTGTTGAGGTCATCGGAGGACTTGCAGAATGCTGGGGAAACTGAGGCAGGCCCGCAGGGAACTTGGGGTCTCTGCCAGGTGAAAGTCAGCAGTTCCGGCTTCTGCAGAGCAGCTGAAACCAAGTCATGTCCTTAAAACTGGCTTGTCATTTATCACGGCTTGTCAAACTCTGATCCAAATCACATCTCACTCGATTCATGCAATCTGAAGATTTATCTCCTGGAGGGTGGGGGGGTGAGGCAAGAGGCGGGGGCAGGAAAGCCCCCCCCCCCCCATACACCCACACACTAGTGAGATGCACACAATGACAACCTCCGGCATCCTGGCTTTTCTCGTAGCCCCGGGGCAGCTTTCCCAAGGAGTCCTCGAGTTACGACTAAGAACCCAGGAGGAGGAAGAGGGAAGGAAGGAAGGGAAAGAGAAAGGGAAAGAGAAAAAGGAAAGGAAAGAGAAAAAGGAGGAGGGGGAAGGAGAGGAGGAGGAGGTGTTGAGGAGGAAGATAAGAAGAAAAGAGGAGAAGGGGAAGGAAGAGGGGGAAGAAGAAGAGGAGGAGGAGGAGCAGGTAGAAGTAGAGGAGGAAGATAAGAAAATTGAGAAGAAGGAGAAATAGAAGGGGGAAGGAGAAAAGGAGGAGAAGGAAATGGAGGAGGAGGAAGAAGAAGAAAGGAGATAGAGGAGGAGGAGGTAGAAGTAGAGGAGGAAAAGAAGAAAGAGGAAGAGGAGGAGAAGGAAGAAGAGAAGGAGAAAGGAGGGGAGGAGAGGAGGAGGAAGAAGAAAGGATATAGAGGAGGAGGTAGAGGTAGAGGAAGAAGAGAAGAAGAAAGAGGAGGAGGAGGAGGAGATGGAGGAGGAGAAGGAATAGTAGAAGGTGAAAGAGGAGGGGGAAGAAGAAAAGGAAGAGGAGGGGATGGTGTCCCACAAACACCTTTAACCAGAACTAAAGCTCAGGGACCAGTAGTTTCTCCTCCAAAGAGTAACTCCTCCCTCCTCCTCCTCCTCCTCCTCCTCCTCCTCCTCCTCCTCCTCCTTCCCTCCTCCCTCTGCAGCCCTTCATGGGATGGTCAAGGCAAAGGCCCTTCATGTTGCCATTCAACGCAAAGACAGAGCTTGCGTTTCCAGAGTCCTCCACTTACGACCACAACCGGAACCACAATTTCCCCATCCAAGCAATGCCGGTTGTTACGTGGATCAGGTCCGTTTTCCCCCACCCACCTCGAGAAAGAGAGAAAAAACTCACTCAAATTCAACCTCCTAGTTGTATCTATGCTTGTAACGATGGGTGAAAATCCTCACCAGACGTTCTTCCCATCTACCCAAGGTTTGTCTTCTTGGTTCTCCACCTACGTTGACAGGCCTGGTCTTCAGGTTCTAGAGCAGAAGTAGCTGACCCTGTGGAGGAGTTGATTCCACCTCGGTCCATCTGCCTTGAGCAGGTTCTTTTACTTTCAATGAATGGTTTGTTTTAATTGAGTTCTTTGTCAAAGGAAATGCGAGCTGTCGGACATGAATGGGGCGAGAAAGACAGCTCGTTTCCAAAGGAACGTTGTTTGGTGCTCTCATGGTTGAGCGTAAAGACGGGGGAGTATAGGCGGAGGTCAGGAGACCTCATCACAGAAGCTTCAGTGGGGGGGATTCTCAGCTGTGCAATTTCTCGGAGTCGATCAAGACAGAAAGGAAGGAGTAACAAGCCTACCCAAGGGTGGCTCGGAGACGCTTCTACTGAAACGAGAAGGTTGCGGAGGTGGAACTTGACAGAAGGCGAGGTTAGGCGAAGAGATCGCAACGTTGGTCTGTAGGCACGAGGGTCGCAGGTTATGGAAACTAGTTCTAACAACTCTGGTTGTTGTTCTGTCGGGCTGTCTGGTAGACTCCTCCCAAAAATTCACAGGGAAAAAGTTCAGACACACACACGTTTGAAAATTCAAAACAATGTTCTTTATAATGAAAATTCACTTAAGACTAAGTCCTCTTTTGATATAGCAAAGAGCACTCGTCTCCAAACAAACTGGTCCCTTATCAGTTCTGTGATACTTAGCTTGCAGCTGTGAGGCAATTCACAGTCCTTCTTCTTTCACAAAGTGAAACACACTTTGCTCTGGTTTAGTTTCAAAGCGGGGAAAAATCAGCACACAACAGGTCAAAGTCAGTAAAGCAGTCAGGAAACACAGCGATCAGATAATCTTCCACAATGGCCAAACCCACAGGCTGCTATTTATAGCAGCCTCACTAATTACCAGAGCCCCACCCAACCACAGGTGGCCTCATTTTCTTTGATAATAATCTCTCAGTTGTTGTTGCCTATGCATCGCTCTCCGCATGCGTGGCTGTATCATTAACTCTTGTTCTGAATCTAAGGAGGAGCTAGATAATTGATCTCCTTCTGAGCTGTCTGCCTCACTCTCCTCCTCCCTGTCACTCATGTCTTCTTGGTCAGAGGAGCCTTCATCAGCAGATTCCACCGATGGCAAAACAGGCCTGCAGCATGTGGATGTCTCCCCCACATCCACAGTCCTTGGGGCAGGAGCTGGTCCAGAGGGAACCACAACAGTTGTAGTAAGGGGTTGTCGAAAGAAGAGCACGTTCTGATTTAGAAAATTGATATCCTAGGACAGTGATGGCGAACCTTGTTCGTGCGCTATTGCACATGTGCGAGTGCACACAGCCATAATTCAATGCCTGGGGAGGGTGAAAGCAGCTCCTCTCGCCCCCGCGGAGGCCAGAAATGGCCTGTTTCTCAACTTCTGGTGGGCCTAGTAGGCTTGTGTTTCACCCTCCCCAGGCCCCAAAGGCTTCCTGGAGCCGTGGAGAGGGTAAAAACGCCCTCCCCCTTCCCCCTGGAGGCTCCCTGGAAGCCAAAAATGCCCTCCCAGAGCCTCTGTGCAAGCCAAAAATCAGCTGGCTGGCACACACATGCACATTGGAGCTGAGCTAGGACAAAGGCTTGCGTGCCAGCAGATATGGCTCTGTGTGCCACCTGTGGCACCCGTGCCATAGGATCACCATCACTGTCCTAGGATATGAAATAAGGATATTCAAAGAGAAGATGGATAGTGACACCATGAAAAATCAGAAGAGAACATAATAGGATCCTACAGCAGGGTTACGATCCAATGTAGGTTGAGGAACATGCTTGTTTTGGACCTGGAGTTGCGTGAGGGGGTCACCTTGGCCAAGGGTTGGAAACCTGGTTAACCTTGTTGCCGAGGGAAATGTCACCTGAGGTTCCTTGATGGTCCTACACCCACCTTGAGAGGTTTCGCTTCATGGGTGTCTGTATCTAACCTGCTTCTCTCTCTGTCCTCAGGTCAGCTTCTCCTGCGCGAAGCCACGCTTGGATTTTAATAGCCATGTTTCGACTTGCCATGGAGGTCTCCTCTTGTGTGTCCTCGGGCCGAGACCACCGGCACCATTTTTTACAGAGACCCGCCCGCTGGTATGGATTCCCTCATCATCTTTTATGGAGCTTTTATGGACACGGACTGCAAGCCAGGAGGCTTGGACTCCCTGCCAGCCTCGACTACTTGGAACTCTCCAACGGGCAACGGCCCGACTTGTCCCATCTCAAAAGGTTGCAGAATGTGGCGGACCTTTGGCGGGAAAGCCTGCGGACGCCGTCGCTCGCCCATGTGAAAGCCAACCCTCTGTTGACGGACAGGAGAACTGTGTCCCAGGCTTACTTGAAGCGGCGGAAAAGGTACCTCCGAGCCAACAGCAAGCCGACACTGGAGACGGAGGTCATCGTATGGGGATCCACCAGCCCCTTGGAAGCTCTGGACACCAGCACCATCCCTGGGATTTACAATGGTCCTGCCACCTCAGTTTTCGAACGGGTGACCAGCAGTATGACGACCACCACCACTGTCTCCACCACAACGACGGTGTCTACGACCATCCAGTTCAAAGGACTCGGCCCAGAATTTGGGGCACCTAAGAACCACCCCGTCAGCACGCTGCTGCCCCCTTCAACGTCCCGGGGTAGCAGGAAAAAAGTAGATGGTCCACCACCACCGCCACCTAAAATACCCGGTGATACTTCAGGTAGGTGTGGTTCTTTTTTTGGAGGGCCTTTGTGGATGTTCTCAGTATCAGGGCCATCTGTTTTCTATGGAGGAGCTAGAAGGCGGGAATGACATGGATGAGGGGAGGGTCTCCATCCCACCTCTGATGTCCCCTGTGGTGCCTCAGCAGGCTGAGATCTCAGCATCTTTGGGGTTGAAAAGAGGTCAAATGGGGCCCAGGTCCTCTAAGAGGCCTTCTGCTTCCACCTCTACCTTTAATGTCCCACCTCAAGAGGTTCTTTTGGTGATAATCCAAAATCGTCTCTCTTGGACCTCCAGAAAGGTGGTAGGCAAAGTTCCTGATCTTCTCAGATTGTTGACCATCCCGTCAGTCACCTGGTTCTTTCCAGCCACTGATTTGATGTCACTTTTGAAGTTTTGGAAGAGAAGCTTTTGTGAGTCCATCTGTGGCACACTCTTCAAGCGAGGACATTGTATCCCAGAGATGGCAGCTCCATAGGTTGCGATTTTCAATGTCATCGGTGTATCAATTTTGCTTTGCTCTCTCTGGCTTCTTTCTTCTTTTTTGGAGGATTTGTCCATTTCAGTATTTTCTCCTTTGGGTGAATGTCAATTTCAGGTTTTTTCTATAGTTGATTCTTTTTTTGGCGGGGGGGGACGGACCTAAAACTGTCAATTTCAGGGGGGGGGGTCTTCCTCTGGCTGATTTTTGTTTATTTGTTTGGTGAAACGGTCAATTTCAGCTTCTTTCTGTGGTTTGCTGGTTGCTGGTTTATTTTTGGTTGATTTGTTTTTGTGTATCTGTCAATTTCAGGTTTTTTTCTGTAGTTGATTCTTTTTTGGGGGGGGGGCAGACAGAAACTGTCAATTTCTGTGTCCCTCCCTGGCTGATTTTTGTTTGTTTGTTTGTTTGTTTGGTGAATTGATCGATTTCAGCTTCTTTCTGTGGTTTGCTGGTTGTTCGTTTATTTTCGGTTGATTTGTTTTTGTGTATCTGTCAATTTTACTTTCACATAAATGTGTTTGGGTCACTTTTTGGGGTCATGTTCAAATGTTCCTTCATATTGGTCTGGTTTCTGGGCTGCTTAATTCTGGAAAAAGATCTCCAGAAGTTGTGGGTGTTCCAACACTGGAAGTTTTTTTTTTAAAAAAAGTTTTATTTCTTGTTTTCAAATACATTAAGAAGTGAAAAACATCTCTCTCTCTCTCTCTCTCTATATATATATATATATATATATATATATATGATGATGGTGAATGTGATTTCGCCGAAACGTCGCATAGACATGCAAAATATTACACAGGGCAAAACCCGAACTCAGAACAATCTACATATATATATATATATATATATATATATATATATATATATATATATATATGTGTGTGTGTGTGTGTGTGTGTGTGTGTGTGTGTGTGTGTGTGTCACATGTTTAAGCTGAATTTGAAAATTAAGGGAGACTAGGATAGATCTATTTCGGCCTTATTTTGGCCTCATCAGCTAGCCATACCCACTGGGACTTGAACATGCAACCTTTGCCTTGTAAGGCAGAGAATTATCCTCTAGGCTACAGTATCCAATCCCTTCAGCTCTGTACCAGGGAAGAGTTACATTTTGTGTCGAATCACCCTGATATATTGAAGGAACATCACAGCTCCTTTTTTGCCTCTCGGCCCAACCCAGGGCCATTTCCAAGGCAGTTAATTTTATTGATAGCCGACAATTCTACATATATATATATATATATACATACATACACACACATATTTGCAGATCGTTTCCCGTTTTTTGTGCAGTTGTTATTAATCCTTATTTCAAATAAAGGTAGAAACAAAACGACTTAGTTCACACTAGAAAAGACTACTAACATTAAAGAAATAACTAAAATTATATATATATATTTGTTTTCGTAGATTTTCACGGGTACAGGTATGACGGTCTTGTTATATTCAGGTTTCTTCCCGTGTAGAATTTGGAAATTTCTGGCGATGTTTCGACGAGGTCCCACTCGTCATCTTCAGGCTGGTGTTTCTGTCCTTGTTCTAGGGCGAACACACCCAGGAAGTTTCTACACAGCAGGCAATTGCTGAGCCATCAAACCACACCCAGCCACCAGTATTTATAGAAGGAAGGCAGCTCAGGTCTCGCAGTGTTTGCCCTAGGACAAGGACAGAAACACCAGCCTGAAGATGACGAGAGGGGCCTCGTCGAAACGTCGCCAGAAATTTCCAAATCCTACACGGGAAGAAACTCGAATATACTAAGACCGTCATATATATATATATATGTGTGTGTGTGTGTGTGTTTTCGTAGATTTTCACGGATATATGTATGTAGATTGTTCTGAGTTCGGGTTTTGCCCCATGTAATATTTTGAGTGTCTATTCGACGTTTCGGTGAAATCACATTCACCATCATCAGGCTGAAGTTTCAAGCTTCGTGCTATTGTAAATATTTACAACAGCACGAAGCTTGAAACTTCAGCCTGATGATGGTGAATGTGATTTCACCGAAACGTCGCATAGACACTCAAAATATTACATGGGGCAAAACCCGAACTCAGAACAATCTACATATATATATATATATGTCACATGTTTTTACTGAATTTGAAAATTAAGGGAGACTAGAATAGATCTATTTTGGCCTTATTTTGGCCTCATCAGCTAGCCATATCCTCACTGGGACTTGAACCTGCAACCTTTGCCTTGTAAGGCAGAGAATTAACCTCTAGGCTACAGTATCCAATCCAATCCCTTCAGCTCTGCACCAGGGAAGGGCTACATATTTTTGTGTCGAATCACCCTGGTGTATTGAAGGAACATCACAGCTCCTTTTTTGCCTCTCGGCCCAACCCAGGGCCATTTCCAAGGCAGTTAATTTTATTGATAGCCGACAATTCTATCTATATGTGTCACATGTTTTTACTGAATTTGAAAATCAGGGAGACTAGGATAGATCTATTTCGGCCTTGTTTTGGCCTCATCAGCTAGCCATACCCTCACTGGGACTTGAACCTTCAACCTTTGCCTTGTAAGGCAGAGAATTAACCTCTAGGCTACAGTATCCAATCCCTTCAGATTTGTGAAGAGAAATAAGAAAATAAATAATAAATAATAATAAAAGAATAAAGAAGAACCATTTTCCAATAATTTTAAGCTTTCCTGTCTACATTCTCTTTATCAAAAATTTCAATATTCCTATAATCAGACATTAGCTGTCAATCAGTCATATCTTTTTTGGATCCATATATTCCATTTCCCCTATAATTTATTAATTAAATGAAGTTTTTAAGCAGAAATCGAAGGACCCTGTGTCTGAAATACTGGGGGGATTCCTGCCTATGCAGGGGGTTGGACTAGAAGACCTCCGAGGTCCCTTCCGACTCTCTTATTTTATTTTAATCAAGGAGAGAAGCAACTTAGAATTAAGGGGGAAAATATCCTGAGAGTGAGAACAATTAACCAGTGGAACAGCTGGCCACCAGAAGTTTTAAAGCAGAGATTGTCTGGAATGGTCTAGGCCTTCCTGCCTGAGCAGGGGGTTGGACTAGATGACCTCTGTGGTCCCTTCCAACTCTGCCATGCTGTTCTGTTCAGATCTATGGTGGGTCAAACCTTTCCGTCCATCCTCTCCCCTTTCTAATCAGCTGCTGTGGCCTAGAGGCGGGGCTTTTGCCTCCCAATCAGGAGGTTGTGAGTTCAATCCTAGGTAGATGCAGAGTCCAGGGTTGGACTAGATGACCCTTCCAACATTGTTGATCTGTTAAATCCATTAATCTTAAACGCCTTCGGTCCTTGCAAAGAGGTTTTCCATCAGATAAACGTGTTTGGGTTATTTTTGCACATAGTCCTTGATTTAGCATCCATTTAGTGACCGTTCGAACTGACAACGGCGGTGAAAAAGTGACTTCTGACCGTTTTCCACACTTAAGGTAATTCCAGATTACCTCCGGAACCGCCTGCTACCGCACGAATCCCAGCAACCGATAAGGTCCCACAGAGTTGGCCTTCTCCGGGTCCCGTCGACTAAACAATGTCGTTTGGTGGGCCCCAGGGGAAGAGCCTTCTCTATGGCGGCCCCAGCCCTCTGGAACCAACTCCCCCCGGAGATTAAAATTGCCCCCACCCTCCCTGTCTTTCGTAAACTACTCAAGACTCATTTATACCGCCAGGCATGGGGGAGTTGAGATATTCCTTCTCCCTAGGCCATTACAAGTTATGCATGGTATGTTTGTCTGTATGTTTGTTTTATAATAAGGGTTTTTAGTTGTTTTATTATTGGATTGTCACATGCTGTTTTTATTATTGTTGTTAGCCGCCCCGAGTCTATGGAGAGGGACGGCATACAAATCCAATAAATAAATAAATGAATGAATGAATGAATGAATGAATGAATGACCCTTGCAGGCCACGAGATTCGAAATCCTGATACTTGGCAGTTGCCTCATATTTATGACAGGCGCCCCGATCCCTCCCTCCCCCCTTTTTTTCAAATAGAAATTTTATTTTTCTCCAACATAGAATATAAAACAATATATAAGTACAAACACTAAACCCATGCTTAAAGTAAAACATATATAAATATTTTTTCTTTTTCTATTAATCATTCAGTTCTATGGAACTTATGTAATATTATCGAAAACAACCATCTTTTCCCCACCTTACATTAATGAAATTACATCACATCAGTATAAACAATATGGAACTATTATGCCCGTCTTAATTCAAGCCAAATGGGGAAAGAGGCCAGATTCACTTAACAACGGTGGCGGCAAAGGTCGTAAAGCAGGGCAAAGCTGGCTTAGTGACCGTCTCGCTGGGCGGTGGGAATTTTGGGCCATAAGTCAAGAACTACTTGTACTATTAAAAAAAAAATAAGAGTGTCAAGTGGGGTTTTTTTGTGGCTAATGAGCAGCTGGAGAGAAGCCGCTCTCGTTTCTAAGGCTGATGGAAAGTTCGGTTCATGCACAATTTAGATAATTTTAATCCCAAATAAGAAGGGAAGGATTTTCTAAGAGCTTCGGTCGTGTAATCCACCCGCTTCTCCCACCATCCCTCCAACGACGTTGGGCTGCCTTTCAGGTTTTTTCATCCCCCTTCGGAAAATCTAGAGCCCCTCAAATTTGAGTTGGAGAGCAAGAAATAAAAGCCCTTCCTTCCTTCCTTCCTTCTTTCCTTCCTTCCTTCCTTGCTTCCTTCCTTCCTTGCTTCCTTCCTTCCTTGCTTCCTTCCTTCCTTGCTTCCTTCCTTCCTTGCTTCCTTCCTTCCTTGCTTCCTTCCTTCCTTGCTTCCTTCCATCTTCTAAACTTCCTTTCCTCCTTCTTTCTTTCTTCTAACCTTCCTTCTTCTAATCTTCCTTCCTTCCTTCTTCTAACCTTCCTTCTTCTAATCTTCCTTCCTTCTTCTAAATTTCCTTTCCTCCTTCTTTCTTTCTTCTAACCTTCCTTCTTCTAATCTTCCTTCCTTCCTTCTTCTAACCTTCGTTCCTTCTTCTAATCTTCCTTCCTTCCTTCCCTTCTTCCTTGAACCTTCCTTCCTTCCTTCTTCTAACCTTCGTTCCTTCTTCCAATCTTCCTTCCTTCCTTGCTTCCTTCCTTCTTCTAAACTTCCTTTCCTCCTTCCTTCCTTCCTTCCTTCTTTTAACCTTCCTTCTAACCTTCCTTCCTTCCTTCTTCTAAATTTCCTTCCCTGCTTCCTTCTTTCTTCTAACCTTCCTTCTTCTAATCTTCTTTCCTTCCTTGCTTCCTTCCTTCTTCTAACTTTCATTCCTTCTTCTAAACTTCCTTCCTTCCTTCTTTTAACCTTCCTTCCCTCCCTCCTTCCTTCGTTCCTTCTTCTAACCTTCCTTCCTTCTTCTAACTTTCCTTCCTTCTTCTAATCTTCCTTCCCTCCCTCCCCCCCTCCTTCCTTCCTACCTACCTACCTTGAATGATTCCAAAATGGGCTTAGCTATTACAAGAAGTCCTCAACTTACAACGGGCTGCTTAGTGACTCTGGTGTTTTACTTTACAACCACTGGATTCGACTAACGACCGCTATGAAAGAAAGAGGGCAAGGTCCAGGGCAACTGATTTAATAACGTGCAGGACTTACGGCCACCATTCCTGGCTCTCTGGCGGTCGTAGGGTGAGGATACGAGCTGCACCGCCTCCACCAGAGTTTCCCCCTTTGAGAAAAACCTGGGGAAGGCTGGTGTCTCGCAGTGGGGACCGGTTGTCCCTGGCAACGCACATGGCTGCACATGGCTGGTCCCGCCCACACAAGTTCTGGCAGTGGAAAATACCTGTGGATTGTTTGGGATCCGGAGCAAAATGGCCTTTCCCCACAGCTCAAAGGCCAGAAGACCGAAGCTCAACGATGTTTTCCTTGGGAGCAAATAAAACGGAACAATTGCCTGGCAGGATAACCAAGTTGGAAGGGACCCTGGAGGTCTTCTAGTCCAGCCCCCTGCGCAAGGCTAGAGGTTTGGCTTTCAACAGCACCCTCTGCAGGTTGTCCTCGGACTACGGGGGACGTTTAATGACCAAATGTTCGAGCAATGATGATGTCACATGGGATGAGGATGTTGATGTCGGGGAAGGTCTGCAAGGAAACCCACCAAAATCAGAGACCACCACGGATCCCATACTCCTCCTCTTCTTCTTCCTCCTCCTTTTCTTCCTCTTTTTCTTCTTCCTCTTCGTCCTCGTCCTCGTCCTCTTCTTCTTCCTCCTCCTCTTCTTCTTCTTCTTCCTCCTCCTCTTCTTTTTCCTCTTCTTCCACTTCTTCTTCCTCATCTTCCTCCTCCTCTTCTCTTCTAACCCTGATGACGTTCCCTAGTTGGGTCATGAAAACTCACCAAGCTTAGAGAGCACCAAGGATCCCATAGTCATCGTCCTCCTCTTCCTCTTCTTTTTCCTCCTCCTCCTCTTCTTCTTCCTCCTCTTCCTCCTCTTCTTCTCTTCTAGCCTTGATGACATTCCCTAGTTGGGTCATGAAACGTCTGCAAGAAAACCCACCAAGCTTAGAGAGCACCAAGGATCCCATAGTCATCATCCTTGTCCTCCTTGTCCTCCTCTTCCCCCTCTTCTTCTTCTTCCTCCTCCTCTTCCTCCTCCTCTTCTAACCCTGATGGCATTCCTCAGTTGAGTCCTGAAATGTCTGCAAGAAAACTCACCAAGCTTAGAGAGCACCAAGGACGTTCACCATGTCCCGCCCTTTGGGCAATCCCTGAAGTTCTTCTCACAAGGTCCCCAAGGCCAAATCTTGCACTCGGTCCCTCCTGTGCTGGTTTGCCCCCTTTCTTCCTTGGCCAATGCCACATTTCGGGCTAATCAGCGCCTCCCCCTGGAGTTCTGCCTTGAGCACAAGTTAATCCAGCCGTTCAATAATAATGATGTCCGACAGATCCCAGACCCAGCGGAGGAGGCTGCGGCCAGCAACATCTGACCAAACAGCTGCCAAGTGACTGCTCGGATGTTGCCGTGGTCCAGCCTCTCACCTTTTCTCTCCTGCAGGCTCTGCTGAAGATTGGAGGGACCCTGGCACTCTTCTTTCTTTCTTTCTTTCTTTCTTTCTTTCTTTCCTTCCTTCCTTCTTTCTTTCTTTTCCTTCTCCTTCCATTCCTTCCTTCCTTCCATTCCTTCCTTCCTTCCATTCCTTCCTTCCCTTCTCTCTTTCTTTCTTTCTTCCTTCTTCTAACCTTCCTTCCTTCCCTCTCTTCTCTTTCCTCTTTGGTTTCTTTCTTTCTTTTTCCTTCCTTCCATTCCTTCCATTCCTCCCTCCCTCCCTTCTTTCCTTCCATCTTCTTCCTTCCTCTTTATTTCTTCCTTCCTTCCTCTCTCTCTCTTTCTTTCTCCTTCCTCTCCCTTCCTTCCTTCCTTCCATCCATCTATCCATTCCCCACCCATCAAACCCAACCCAGCCCACCAACCATTTTCAGAAAGAGTGGGTCTTCCATCTCCGGAGACGATGATGCCCTGGCCATCGTCCCTCCCCACTCTACAATCCCTTAATTTGGCAGTTTCTCTTGATGTCACCCAAGATCACCGCCACTTCTCGAGCAGCGGCCCCTCATGGCGGGTTGCGGCCCCCAAGGAGAAAGCCCCCGTGCCTCCTTAAGAAGGACATCCAGCTCTGCTTTTCTGAAGGTCACTGAAGGGCCTCCACTCCCCCCATGGAGCAGAATTCCGCCCACAGAATTGCCTGGCTCATCTCTGCTGGCTCCTCTCGGTTGTGTGTCTGCAGGTGTGTTTGTATGTTTGTGCACCTTCCTGGGGAATCCATTGCGAGAGAAGTAATTAACAATCTCTTCTGCTGAGCGAGCAGAAGGTTTTTTTCTGCCATTTCTACTCGGAATTTCTGCCGTTAGGTTTTCCATCTCCGAAGCGGTGGGGAAGGAATGAGATGCTCAACAGGAGCCACGGGACAGAAATATTCTTATTAATAAAAGCAGCGAGGAGTCATTTCCACCTTCGCTTTGAACGTAGGGTGGACAACCTTGCTTGGGGATGTCTGTGTTCTCTGGGACGGTCGGACTCGGCAGAAGCCGTGAATTTCTGCTAACTGCCATAACCGCCGTTCCTCAAAGTTTTTGGGATCAAGGACCAAAACAAGGGGACTTCACACTGAACAGCAGGGCCATGGAAGAGGATGCTCTTTTTCTGATTTTCCACTGATGAGAAGAAGACTTTGCTGGAGAGAAGCTCAACCCAAACAGAAAGTATTTCGTTAGCTGCTCATCAATCTGAGTAGACGGGCCAGAGCAAGGTGACGTTCCACCTCGACGATGAGAAGAAGGCTTCTCGTCAGCAGAACGTGAGAGGAAGACTCAAATAGTCAACTGCACAAATAGTTATGGACTCAAAGGATGTAGAGACTGTGGAGGTGTGGTATGGGCGTCCTGACAGCTGAGATTGACAGTGAAGAAGGTGTGGGGTCAGAGTTTGAACAATAACCACTTGGGATGAGTGACTCAGGAGAAGAGGAGAAGCCTTTTCTGGATGCCAGAGTGCGCAGGGCATCTAAGAGGCATGAGTGGTTTTATAAGAGGAGATTGACTCACGGGTAATACTCCTGGCCACTGGGTCACGCCCCTACACTGTTTAAGTGTGAAGCATGGCCCGCCTCATTGCAGAGGACAACACAGTTCATCATGAAAAGGTCTCACACCAGATCTTGGATTCAGCTTGTGTTTCAAAAGAACCCATTCTTGCCTTTGCTAATGAGCTCCAGCTTTGCAGTTAGCGTCTGACTTCGATGCTTCTGAAATCCTGCTTGACTGAGTAATTATAGCTGTGTTTATCAGGCTTTGCTAGAATTGAATTCTCTTCCTGAAAAGACTCTTAAAAGACTCTCAAAAGACAGAGACCGTTGTACATATTAAATCCTTTTGTTTGTTACTTCTAGTGCGCATCTGATTACTGGGGTTCGGGGCCAAGACCCAACACTCTCCTTCCTGGTTCCTGGGTCACCTGAATGATGAGAAGAAGGTGACACAAGAACCATGAAGGTTAAGTCTCCTTCTCATGTTCGGCTGACGAGAAGCCTCGATGACATTCAGAACAAGTTGTATTCTGAAGGAGTTACGATTGGAGATTTCTATTCAATTCTATTTCTCTATTTCTATTGCTTCTGTTCCTATTCTGTCTTCCTTATTCCATTCCATTCCATTCCAATATTCTATTCTATTCTATTCTATTCAATATTCTTATTCTTATTCTTTTATTCTTATTCTTATTCTTATTCTTATTCTTATTCTTATTCTTATTCTTATTCTTATTCTTATTCTTATTCTTATTCTTATTCTTATTCTTATTCTTATTCTTATTCTTATTCTTATTCTTATTCTTATTCTTATTCTTATTCTTATTCTTATTCTTATTCTTATTCTTATTCTTTGTTGTGGTTCAGCCTGAGGCAGATCAAAGGCCAGCTGCGTCTCTGCTGGCTCCATGCCCGGAGGAGGCTGACAGCGAAGAGGAGGGGGCTGAGCAGTCGGATGGGGGAGGGTCCAGTCAGGAATGTGACGAGGAAGAACAGCATGGGAGCCCCGGGGAGGGGCTCTCCCCTGCCAGTAGCTTGGAGTCATTAGGTGATGAGGCACAAGCTGTCCTTGACATGCGACAGAGACGTTTAGATCAAAGGAAGGAGCAATTGAGGAAATATTATCAGCATTGAATAAGGCACACCAGGGTTTGGGTGTGGTCCTCCTTAGCAGGGAAGGGTTTATAAGGCAGGCAAGCTCTTGAAGCCATGTGGAGTGTTATCAGTTTGGAGTTCCTGTAACCTGCATTGTTTCTCTGCGTCTCTGTTCCTGGCTTGTGGCCCAGCAGTCTTGAAGAACTGTGGGAAGTGTATGTCTGTTATCTACAGCCTCGTCTTGGCAGCAAGAATCCTATATTGATGCATGGACAATTACCTTTGTGTATATATTTGGAGTTCCAGTGTTTTCCTGCTTTGTAAAGACATTTTCTGTTAGCTTCGTTTTCCTTGAACATTGTAAAACTGTATTTGAATTTTACCGGTGTGTCTGGCTTATCTTTTTGGGTTGGTTATAGCTTCCGGAGTGACCCAGACAGAACATTCTTATTCTTATTCTTATTCTTATTCTTATTCTTATTCTTATTCTTATCCTTATCCTTATCCTTATCCTTATCCTTATCCTTATCCTTATTCTTATTCTTTCTTATTCTTTCTTATTCTTATTCTTTCTTATTCTTATTCTTCTTTTCTATTCCATTTTATTCCATTTCATTCCAATCCATTCCATTCCATTCCAATCTTCTCTTCTCTTCTCTCCTCTGCTCTCCTCCCCTCCCCTCCCCTCTACTCTACTCTATTCTACTCTATTCTACTCTATTCTACTCCTTATTCCACTCCACTCCACTCAATTCTATTATTATTCTATTCTAATTTTCTATCCTATCCTATTCTCCTATTTTAAGTTAAATTTACCTTAAGAATGCATGCTTCCACTTCTCAAGCCGATAGGTGCTCCAAATCACCCCGCTACCCATCCCGCTTGGTACTTTTTTAATATCTCAGAGGGCAGATGTAAGGAAATTGCATGATAAGAAGCCAGCGAAAAACCTTCCGTGGCCTTCCTCTGGATCAGTCCAGCTTCTCGGTTTAATTATAGCCGTTCTTTTCTGACGCATCCGTGAGTCTTATCCCTATTTTCTCCTCCGTCCTGTAAAATCCCCCACGCTTGTTAGGATCAAATCCGATAATGTCGCAAAGTCCGTTCGCGAAGGCCATCTTGGTTAAGGCGTGATTTAATTCCCATCAAGGCGGGCGTAATTTTCTTTAATTATGGCATCAGTGTTTGGGTCTGGAGAGCGGCTCCCTTATTTATCTCTAGGCCAGTCAGCGGCCGTAATAAAACTTGATTGATTTGAGCCGGATTGTTGGCTGAATATTAAATCCTCCAGATCTCAAACAAGCCAGGATATCTTTAGCAGCAGCTGTCAGGGAGCAAAGTCTCTCCTCTCTCACCAGCTTCCTTCGTTTTTTCTTTGAGTGGTGGCTTTCCCCCCCCCTGCTTTTCCTTTTTGGCCTAATCTGCCTTTGGATGGGCTTAAGATCAGGGCGCGGAGGTTGGCTGTGTGTGTTCGCCCTTTGCGCCAACTGAGCTTGGCCCAAGCATGTCGCTCAACAACCCGATCGGGGAGCAGATGGCCTGGAGGGGAAAGCACTTTGGTGACTCACACCCGACGCGCTTTGCTCCAAAAGACGTTGGTTTGCCTTCAATGTGGGGATGGTAGATCAACTATCCATCCCCTCCCTTTGTTCAGGATGACAGAGGTGGAAGGGGCCTTCGAGGTCTTCCATTCCAACCCCCTGCTCAAGCGGGAGACTTTATACCATTTGAATCAATCAATCAATCAATCAATCAATCAATCAATCAATCCATCAATCCATCCATCTGAATTGAGCTTGAAGGGAGCTTAGAGGTCTTCCATTCCAACCCCCTGCTCAAACAGGAGGCAATATGCCATTTGAATCCATCCATCATCCATCCATCCATCTAGAAAAAGCTGGAAGGGAGCCTAGAGGTCTTCTATTCAACCACCTGCTCAAGCAAGAGACATTATACCATTTGAATCAATCAATCAATCAACCCATCCATCCATGCATCTGAATAGAGCTGGAAGGGACCTTCGAGGTCTTCTATCCAACTCCCTGCTCTAACAGGAGACATTATATCATTTGAATCAATAATTCAACCAATCAACCTACCCATCTAGATAAAGCTGGAAGGGAGCTTAGAGGTCTTCTATCCAACCTCCTGCTCAAGCAAGAGACATTATACCATTTGAATCAACCAACCAACCAACCATCCATCCATCCATCTGAATAGAGCTGAAAGGGACCTTGGAGGTCTTCTATCCAACCCCAAGAAGGAAACCCTTGACCATTCCAGACCAATGGCTGTCCAGTCTCTTCTTGAAAGCCTCCAGTGATGGAGCACCCACAACTTCTGGAGATTATCCATCCCACTAATAAATTGTTTCCACTGTTACTTCTCCTTACTTCAGATGCTCTGCAACTGGCTGGCATTTAGGTCATGTGATTCCTTCCTCTTTTCCTTCCTTCCTGTCTTCTTTCCTGCTTTATCCTTCCTTCTTTCCTCCCTCCCTTCCTTCCTATCTTCAAACTTCCAATAACCCTGAATCCATGAAGAAGCCGGGTCCATTTCACACGTGCCTTGTCCCCAAGTTAACAATGGCAGTGGTTCACTTAAGAACAGTGGCCAAATGGGCCAAAACTCACTTGGCAATTGTCTTTCTTTCTTTCTTTTTTCTGCCTTCCATCCTTCCTTCCTTCCTTCCTTCCTGTCTTCTTTCCTGCTTTATCCTTCCTTCCTTCCTTCCAACCTTCCTTCCTTCCTTCCTGCTTTAACCTTCCTTCCTTCCTTCCTTCCTTCCTTCCTTCCTTCCTTCCTTCCTTCCTTCCTTCCTTCCTTCCTTATACACCACAAAAATTCCTTCCAAACACTGGGCAGCTTACAACAAGCAGCAAAGGACGTTTTGACTTCAATTCTGGTCATAAGTCAAAGACTACCTATTGTATTTGAATGGCGTATTTCTCTGGCCGTTCATCAGCTTTGACCAGCCAATGAAGGGGGAAACACCGCCCGCCCATATTTATTCTCCTTTTCTTTGTGATTCCCTTTGTGATTTGAGTGTGGCTGAATCAAAGCCAGCCCTGTTGTGGTTCTGCCTCCTTTTGTGTCAAGGCCGTCATCACTGGCCTCCTCATTACCCCTTAATTAAGCATGCTGACCCATTGCTGAGCATTTCTCACCTAATGGCTCTCGCTGTTATTCACCCTCCAACACAGAGAAATTTAGCTGGTCTGAACCTGTGAGAAATCAGTTATTTCTGTCGGCATCAGACCAGGGCAGCAATTTTTAAAAGCAGCTGTCGAAGCCGGGAATTATTTTGGGAATAATTTGCTCTCTTGCAAAGGAACCAGGTCAACATCGCTGAATGTTTGCAAGCGGGCAACAGAGAGACCAGGACTTTGCCTTGTTCAAAATCTGCCTCTTAACAATCCTCGACCTATGACAGCAAAGGAGTCCCCAAATTCCTTCCTAGAGGCGTCTGTAATATGGCAAATGATTTAGCTTTACTAGATAAGTGGTCAAAGCAATGGAAACCGCAGTTTAACATTTCAAAATGTAAAATAATGCACTTGGGGAAAAGGAATCCTCCATCTGAGTATTATATTGTCAGTTCTGTGTTAGCAAAAACGTCAGAAGAGAAGGATTGAGGGGTAGTGATCTCTGACAGTCTCCAAATGGGTCAAGTAGAATGCTTGGCTGCATAGCTAGAGGTATAACAAGCAGGAAGAGGGAGATTGTGATCCCGCTGTATAGAGTGCTGGGGAGACACCATTTGGAATAATAGTGTGTCCTGTTCTGGAGACCTCACCTACAAAAAGAACGGGTCCAAAGACGGGCTACAAAAATGGTGGAAGGTCTTAAGCTTATCAGGAAATATTTCATGGATTCCATCTGTAGAGTCTGTAGAGTCTGTAGGACAGAAGGGAAAGGGGGGACATGATCGAAACATTTAAATATGTCAAAGGGTTAAATAAGGTTCAGGAGGGAAGTGTTTTTAATAGGAAAGTGAACACAAGAACAAGGGGGCACAATCTGAGGTGAGTTGGGGGAAAGATCAGAAGCAACGCGAGAAAATATTATTTGACTGAAAGAGTAGTAGATGCTTGGAACAAATTTCCAGAAGACCTGGTGGGTAAATCCACAGGAACTGAATTGAAACATGCCTGGCTGCATTTTGCCTCCTCTCTCTTTGCACGGTTGTTAATTGAATCGTTGTAGTTGTTAAGTGAGCAACTCGGTCGTTAAGTGAATTTGGGTCCCCCTCCCCCATTGACTTGGCTCAGTCGGTTGTCAAAGCATCTGAATTTGAATCACGTGACGTCATAAAAGCGAAAACTTGTGATAAGTCATTTTATTCAGTGTCGTCGTAACTTTGAGCTGTCACTAAATGAACGATTGTAAGTGGAGGATTGGCTGCAGTCTAAAAATTGAAGCAGAGCTTCTTTCTTCAATGATGGTCAACCTTGATTGAAGTCTATTGAGAAGGGGGTTGGGCTAGATGACCTGTAGGGTCCCTTTCAACTTTGTTATTCTGTGATTATTTCACTTTTTTTTAATTTTTTTAAAATTATAATTAGACAAACGTGAAGCAAAACAAACATAAAATATATACAGGGGCTTCTATCTGTCCCGCTCTTATCAGAAGTTGTTTAGAATAAGATTTAACATACATAACATTTCTAGAAACAATATCTACCCTTATCTACCTACTGCCTCTTTAACCGATATGTTATTATTTCTTTTATCCGTTATGTCCATAATCTTTCTTTCTTTTTCCTTTAAAAACGGGGAACGATAAATATATATATATTCATATTATATATACTGCTCAAAAAAATAAAGGGAGCACTTAAACAACATAATATAACGCCAAGTAAATCAAACTTCTGTGAAATCAAACTGTCCACTAAGGAAGCAACACTGATTGACATTCAATTTCACATGCTGTCAGCACATTCAACTTTGGACAGAACAGAGGATTCCATGAGAATATTTCATTCATAAAACTGGTTTATAATAAGTATGTAAAAATAGTTGTGTAATAGAATGTGAGCGCAGTAAGAATTGTTATACAGATTTGCTACACAAACGTCCAATGTTTTAAAATGTCTTTGTTTTGTTTTGTGCATTATTTATAAAATAGTTTTTATTAAATTTACAGAAATATACAAAGGGAGGAAGAGTAAGTACATCGTATTTTACATCATTATGTCGACATATATTCACCATGCTCTTATTATATTTATATCATATAATTATTCTGTTTCATATATTTATATCATATAATTATTCTGTTTAAGTGAACTCTATTGTTTCAAGATGTATATCAGTACCAAAACAAATATATCAGTGCTTACCCAGGTATGCCCATGTTTCACCATCACTCCGCAGTCTGCATTGGCTGCCAATGAGTTTCCGGTCACAATTCAAAGTGTTGGTTATGACCTTTAAAGCCCTTCATGGCATCGGACCAGAATATCTCCGAGACCGCCTTCTGCCGC
The DNA here is from genome assembly GCF_031021105.1 of Erythrolamprus reginae. Classification (NCBI taxonomy): domain Eukaryota; kingdom Metazoa; phylum Chordata; class Lepidosauria; order Squamata; family Dipsadidae; genus Erythrolamprus; species Erythrolamprus reginae. Next base: position 15,826,263 of record NC_091957.1, read on the forward strand.
ACGAATCCCAGCGACCGATTAGGTCCCACAGAGTGGGCCTCCTCCGGGTCCCGTCAACTAAACAATGTTGGTTGGCGGGCCCCAGGGGGAGAGCCTTCTCTGTGGCGGCACCGACCCTCTGGAACCAACTCCCCCCGGAGATCAGAACTGCCCCTACTCTTCCTGCCTTCTGTAAACTTCTCAAAACCCACCTTTGCCGTCAGGCATGGGGAAACTAAACATCTCCCCCTGGGCCCGCTGAATTTATATATGGTATGCTTGTGTGTGTGTATGTTAGTATAGGGGTTTTTTAAATTTAATATTTTAATTAATTGGATTATGTATTGGATTGTTTTTTCACTTGTTGTGAGCCGCCCCGAGTCTTCGGAGAGGGGCGGCATAGAAATCCAAATAAATGAATGAAATGAATGAAAATTTAAAACCTTCTGTCTAAATAAATTGTTATCTTATAACTCTTCCTTCCCGTCCCCCCGTCCCCCAATGAACTGTTGCTAACAGTTCTAAGATACATTAGATTGAACGTTGAGCGGCATATGGTTGCCGCGGAACTTCCAATATTTTATTTTATTTAATTTATTTTTTGTTTTGTGCATTATATGTATATATGTTTATAAATAAAACTCTATTTTAATTTTTTTTTTTAAAAAGAGAATATTTCATTCATTCAGATCTAGGATATGTTCTTTGAGTGTTCCCTTTATTTATTTTTTTGAGCAGTGTATATAAAAATATACATTTTTATATATGTTCAGTTCCTTATCTATATATGGAACTGAAGAACGAGCTGTTTTTAAGAGAGGGAAGAAGAGGCGAAATAGCTTCGAAATCTCCCATTATTTTTATAGCCCCTGTCAGTTTGATATAAGGACACCCGGCAGGCAGGCAGCAGAAGGCTGGAGGAGAAAGAATGAAATAAAATGAAACCGAGGACATTTCAAAAGGGTTGGGGGAGGAAAAAAGGAGGAGAACTAATCTATATTGTCCCAAGGAAGGATGGTCACTGTTCTGGTCTCCAGCTAAGGCCACTGATAATTGGAATAAAGGATTGCTAAATACATATATTTGTAAAACACCTTTATTTTTATTTCTTTTGTTCCACACTGAATCCTCTTCAACTGCGGTATGCAAGGCAACATCAAAATCATTAAAACATTCCACAAGTCATTCTAAGATTTATGGCTAGTCAGAGTTAGCCCACAGTCATAAAAACTGCAATTAAAAGCACACAAGGAATAGCTTACATTTGGAGCTGCTTGAAAAAACCTCCATATTTCTTAACGGCAGATTGACGACTCAACTCTTCTCTTCCGCTGACACTTAATTAATTAATTAATTAATTAATTAATTAATTGCTTAATTAATTAACCCGTTCCTCTCCTTAATATTTCTTCCCTGACACTTGTTCTCTTCACCTCTGCAAGCGTCTGAAATAAGGATTTACCCATCTAGCATCTGCTTCTCCTTCACTTGAATCTGAGCCCATAGAAACGTCCTGTGGTTGGTCTCCTACTTCTTCCACCTCTAAATCAGGCCCTACCACTAATTCATAACCACTTTTTGAATCAGAATCTGAAAAATCCGCAAACTGAACAGGAGTATACACAACAGTCACCAGAGCCTGAATTGAAAGACAAAAGAATTTCAGGGTAGATTTGTCGCTGGGGTGTGTGTGAAATGAGGGATTATGAGGTCCTTGGTGCTTTCTGAGCTGGCTGGGTTCCTTGTAGACGTTTCGTGACCCAACTGGGTAACACTATCAGCACTAGAAGGGAGGAAGGTTTATTGGGGAGGAGGACGACCACAACCACAGTGATGACTGTGAGGTCCTTGGTGTTCTCTGATCTGGGTAGCTTTCTTGCAGACCAACTAGGTAACGACATCAGCACTAGAAGGGAGCATGATGCGCAAAGAATAAGAAGAGGAGGAGGAAGAGGATTATGGGGTCCTTGGTGCTTTCTGAGCTGGGTGGTTTCCTTGTTTCATGAGCCAACTAGGTAACATTATCAAGGCTAGGAGGGAAGGAGGCTGGAGGAGGAGGAGGAGAAGGAGGAGGAAGAGGAGGAAGGAATGGAGGAATGAGAGGTCCTTGTTGGTCTCTGAGCTGGAAGAAGAGGAGGTTCTCTTAGTTTGGGGGTTTTCTTGCAGACCTTTCATGACCCAAATAGGTAACATCATCAGTGGTAGAAGGGAGCAGGATGTGCGAAGAATAACAGGAGGAGGAGAAGGAGGAGGAGGAGGAGTCTTGCTTAGCAATAGAACTGTTGAACTGTTGAGCTCAATTATAGTCGTAAGTTGAAGCCTTCCTATATTTTTAGGCAAGAAACCCCCATTTTCAGCCCTTCGCTGGCATAGCTTTTTAGGCCCCCCTGACTTGCCTTAGCCCAGTTTCCGGGTTGAAACCAGTTTGCGACACCTGTAGAGTCTGCCCCCCTTCTCCCTCTTGAGGTCAAATCCTGTTGAAACTCCCCCCGACCCCCCCCCCCCAAATAAACCATGGAGGGCAAATTCAGCCTCTCTGTAGGGAGCCGCCATTTCTGGAGCTGAGCCATCCGAGCCACGTCAAATCTCTCCGGCTTCATTGACGAGAACCAAAGCAGAGCAAAGGGGAGGGGGGGTATCTCATTTGTAAACAGCCCAACATCTCCAAGCTGAGATCAGATCCGAGAGGGGAATCTTCACCCAGGATCGACACATCGTCTCCCAGCTGAGAACTTTGTCGGTGGAGAGGAAAAACCGAGCGAATGGGAAACAACCGGACCCCCAAATTTGGGGTCTGGGGGGATGGCACGGATGGAGACGCAGCTGTCAGGATGGGTGAGGAAGGGGGAAAGCAGCACTTGAGGGCCTTTGGATGACCTCAGGGTAGCCCTGCCCTCTGGGTAAAAACACCAGGACACACGACAAACTGCCTGGGATTTGGGGGTGTCGGGGGGGGGCTCCCACATTTATACAGGAGTGATTTAGTTTGATTGTGGAGGTCTGGGTTTTTAGACATGGATCATTGGATTTTTTTAAAGTGGTGCTCCTTCCTTCCTTCCTTCTTTCCTTCCTTCCCCACCTCTCTTTCTTTCTCTTTCTTCCCCTTCCTTCTTTCCTTCCTTTCTCTTTTTCTCCTCCTCCCATCCACCCCCACTCTCTCTATCCTTCCTTTTTTCCATCCTTCCTTCCTTTTGCCCTCCTTCTTCTTTCCCTTTCTTCCTCTCCTTCCTTCCTTTTCTCTCCTTCCTTCTTTCCTCTCTCCTTCAATTCCTTTCCCTTTCCTTTTCCCCCTTCCTTCTGTACCATTTTCTACTTTCCTCCCTCCTTATTTTCTTCCTTCCTTCCCTTCTCTCCCTTCCATCTCTTCACTGTATTTTTCCCTCACTCCCTGGCCTTCCTCTCTCCTTCCTTCCTTCCTTCTTTCTTCCCTCAATTTCCTTTCCTTACCTTCCTTCCCTCCTTCTTCCTTCCTTCATTTCCTTTCTTCCCTTCCCTCTATTTTCCCCTCCCTCTTTTCTTCCTCCCTTTCCTTCATTCCCTTCCATCTCTTCACTGTATTTTCCCCCTTTCTCCCTTCTTCTCTCCTTCCTTCCTTCTTTCCTCCCTCCTCCCTCAATTCGTTTTCCTTACCTTCCTTTCCCCCTTTTTCCATCCTTCATTTCCTTTCCTCCCTTCCTTCCATTTTCCTTCCTCCCTTCCCTCCCTCCCTCCCTTTTTTGATACTGCCACTGTCCTCAACGTCTCCTTGATCTTGCTGGATCTCGTCCTCTACAACAGTGTTTCCCAACCTTAGCCACTTGAAGATATCTGAACTTCAAATCCCAGAATTCCCCAGCCAGCATTTGCTGGCTGGGAAATTCTGGGAGTTGAAGTCCAAATATCTTCTTTTTTTTAATTTTTTTTGATTTTTTTTCAAATATAACATAAAAAAGAAAAAACATACACAGAAACATACACATACAACATTTGGGAAATGAAAGTTTCCCCACTTTTTAGGTGTTCGATCAGAGAATTTTACTTCTTTCACATAGTATTAATTTTTCAATTCTTTTATTCGACGTGTTGCTTTGCATGGATTTTTATTTATTTCTTTGTTGCTCTTTTCTTTAATCAATCATAAACTTTTGCCCATATTTTATAATAATCTGAATCTTCTTTTCCCTCTAATCTTTTAGATAACCTGTCCATCTCCGCACAGTCCAATATTTTTTTAATTACTATATTTTCTTCCTGTGTTTTGTCTATTTTCCATTATTGGGCATATGCTATCCTGGCAGCTGTTCATATGTGTATAACTAAATATCTTACTTACCTCTTTTTCTATTTTTTTTATTAAAAATACCCAATAAATACAATTCTGGGGTTTTTTCAATTTCTTCTTTTACTATTGAAGTCCAAATTTATTTATTTATTTATTAGATTTGTATGCCACCCCTTTCCGTAGACTCGGGGTGGCTCACAACACAATAAAAATAGTTTATAACAAATCTAATAATTTACAATATAAAATATTTAAAAAACCCATTATTAAACAGACATACACACAAGCATACCATACATAAATTGTATAGGCCCGGGGGAGATATCTCAGTTCCCCCATGCCTGACGACAAAGGTGGGTTTTAAGGAGTTTGCGAAAGGCGAGGAGGGTAGGGGCAGTTCTAATCTCTGGGGGGAGCTGGTTCCAGAGAGTCGGGGCCGCCACAGAGAAGGCTCTTCCCCTGGGGCCCGCCAACCGACATTGTTTAGTTGACGGGACCCGGAGAAGGCCCACTCTGTGGGACCTAATCGGTCGCTAGGATTTGTGCGGCAGAAGGCGGTCTCGGAGATATCCTGGTCCAATGCCATGAAGGGCTTTAAAGGTCATAACCAACACTTTGAATTGTGACCGGAAATTGATCAGCAACCAATGCAGACTGCGGAGTGTTGGTGTGACATGGGCATACCTAGGGAAGCCCATGATTGCTCTCGCAGCTGCATTCTGCACGACCTGAAGTTTCCGAACACTTTTCAAAGGTAGCCCCATGTAGAGAGCGTTACAGTAGTCAAACCTCGAGGTGATGAGGGCATGAGTGACTGTGAATATCTGGCCAAGGTTGGGAAACACTGCTCTATAAGCCCACATCAGAGTTTTGCAAAGGCAACTGGCACCCAAATAATAATGATAAATAAAACAGAAATAAATAAACTGGCTCTTGATCCTTCCCAGGCCGAGGGAAAGCTTTTGCCCAGACCCATGAAAAGTGGCGTGTGTGTATGTGTGTGTGTGTGAACCCTCCACCCCCACCCCTCCAGAGCCCAGGACTGCAATTCCACCCCACCCACCCCCACCTGCCACAACCAAGCGCTGGAGCTGCCCGGTGGAAGGAGGGCAGGCTATCCATCCTTGGCCTGGCATCAGGTGGAGGCATTGGGATGCACTGCGGCTGGCTTGGCTGGCTGGTTGATGTTCAATTAAAGTAATAAACAAAAGTGAGATCTGTACTCAGCAATCCTGGCTGGCCTGAAAAAACCACGGCTGAGAAAGGGAGGCAGAGCCCAGGCACCGAAAATAAAGAGAGAGGCAGAAACCGGAGCCGAGACTTGACATCTCTGCAGCATCTGGCATGCTTCTCCCTCCGGCGAAGGTCTCACGAACGGCTGTGGTCCTGGTGAGGAGGCCAAAGCCCCCAACTCCTGTCCTGGCATGGATGCCCTGATCTGCCTTGAAAGGCTTCTAAGAGGCCAGTTAGCACCGAGTCTCCCAGGGACGATGGGAGGCAGGAGGCAGCTGCCAAGCCACGTTAGAGGCCTCGGCTTCAGCTCTTGGCTGGCCGGAAGGGGCCATGGTTGCAGCCTCCGTGGCTTTTGCCGTCCGTGGCTCTCGGGTGAATTCGAAGCCCTTTGGATACGATAGACGGAGAGAGAGCAAGGGTGGGTAGGTGGGTAGATAGATAGGTAGGTAGGTAGGTAGGTAGGTAGGTAGAGGAGAGATAGATAAATAAGCTAGATAGATAAGATAGATAAGATAGACAAAGGAAGGAAGGAAGGAAGGAGAGGAAGGAAGGAAGGAAGGAAGGACAGGTAGATGATTGAGATAGGTACTGTAGATGGATGGATGGATGGAAGGAAGGAAGGAAGAAAAAGACAGATAGGTTGAAATGGGTACTGTAACTAGCTAGATGATAGATAGATAGGTAAGTAGGTAGGTCGGTAGGTAGGTAGATGAGAGATAGATAAATAAGATAGATAAGATAGACAAAGAAGGAAGGAAGGAATGAAGGAGAGGTAGATGATTGAGATAGGTACTGTAGATAGATGGATGGATGGATGGATTGATGGATGGATGGATGGATGGATGGATGGATGGATATAGATAGATAGATAGATAGATAGATAGATAGATAGATAGATAGATAGATAGATAGATTGGATGGATAGTTGGTTGGTTGGTTGGTTGGTTGGTTGGTTGGTTGGTTGGTTGGTTGGTTGGTTGGTTGGTTGGTTGGTTGGATGGATGGAAGGAGGGAGGGAGGGACAGATAGGTTGAGATGGGTACTGTAACTAGCTAGAGATGATAGATAGATAGATAGATATATAGATAGATAGATAGATAGATAGATAGATAGATAGATAGATAGATAGATAGATAGAGATAATTTTCTATGATGGGATCTGGAGAAGATCCAGAAGTTGATGCATCTCCCCAGATACTCCCAGCAATATCAAAGAGTTGGAAGAGACCTTGGACCTGCTGAAGCAGGGGACCTTATTCCATCCTGGTCAAATGGTTGTCCATTCCCTTCTTGAAGACTCCCAATGATGGAAGTCCAAAACATTTCTCCATAATTCCAGATACAAGCAACAAGTTCCAGTCATAAGTGGGAGGAGATGGGTCATAGGAACGATGAGAAAAAGCTAGTAGTAATGGCAGTGCAGACTTACTAAATAGTTTGACAGCATGGAGGGAAATATTTGTTTAGCAGAGTGATGGTGTTTGGGGGAAAACTGCTCTTGTGTCTAATTGTCTTGGTGTGCAGTGCTCTGTAGCGATGTTTTGAGGGTCAGAGTTGAAACAGTTTGTGTCCAGGATGCAAAGGGTGTGTAACTATTTTCACGACCTTCTTTTTGACTCGTGCATGCCCCCCAAACCCCCCTGACTCTTCCCCCCACCTCCTAAAGACCCCCCAGCTACCCAAAGCCCCTCTCTTCCCTTCTCAAGGCTGCTTCCTTGAAGGACAACCTTCTTCTTACCAAGAGTCCTTCCCGCAACACTTTTGACAGCTTCCTTCAAGTTTATCCGCGCGTCAACAAAACAATTGAAGGACAGCAAGGTTGTAATCACTGGCTAGGAAGCTTGGCAGCAGCTGCTGATGTGACTCACACAAACAGAGGTGCCCTTGGCTGTGTAGTGTGGCATTTCTGGGCTGGGGTGGCATCCTCGAATCTTCGATGGTGTGAGCTTTGTTGAGTGGATCTCCTGAGCGTAGAGTGTTCATTTCCAAGCTCGGCGAGGTTTAAATTTTGAGAGTCGCCTGGTTTTGATTCTGGGGAGAAGGACAAATGCTGGTGACATTTTTAGCCTGGAGGAGAGAAGACTTCAGGGAGATGTGGCAGATGTGTCGGGTGGATGTCATGGGAAGGTTGAACAAAAGTGTTTGGAGACGGTCCAGAAAGATAGAAGAGGAAAGGAAGGACAAGGAAAAGACAGATGTTGGTTGGGCGTATTCATTCATTCATTTATTCAGTCAAGTACATATTGGGGGTATAACAATATAAGATATAACAATATTTATATACATGATACTAGTAGGAGAGAAACATTGTTCTGCCAGGCTCTCTGGTATGAGCCTCCCGAAAATTCAAGGTTAAAAATTTCAGACACACACACGTTTCAAAATTCAAAACAATGTTCTTTATCACAAAATTCAAAATAAACTAAGCACTCTTTTTGTATTGCAAAGAGCACTCATCCCAAAACAACCTGGTAGTTTGTACAAGTCCCTTAATCAGTCATTAAGCACTTAGCTTGTAGCTGTGAAGATAAGTCACAGCCCTTCTTGTTCCACGAAGTGAAACACAAACACACTTTGCTCTGCTTTGGTTTCAAAGTCGTGAAAAATCAACAAACAAAGTCCGGAGTCAGCAAGTCAGTCCTGAAACACAACGATCAGATAATCTTCCACCATGGCCAAACCCACACGCTGCTGCTTATAGCAGCAGCACTAATTACTGGAGCCCCACCCAACCACAGGTGGCCTCATTTTCTCTTGTAATAATCCTTCAGTTGTTGCTTCCTATGCATCACTCTACGCATCCTTGGATGTGTCATTAATTCTTGTTCAGAATCCAAGGATGATACAGATGATTGATCTCCTCCTGGGCTGTCTGCCAAAATCCCCTCTCCCTGTCACTCATGCCTCCTTAGTCAGAGGAGACTTCGTCGGCAGATTCCACTGGGAGCAAAACAGGCCTACGGCATGTGGATGTCTCCCCCACCTCCACATTCCTTGGGGCAGGAGCTGGGCCAGAGTTAACCACAACAAACATGAGGACAGGGGATGGAAGGCACGCTGGTGTACTTATGCACACCCCTTACTGACCTCTTAGGAATCGGGAGAGATCAACTGTGGACAGTCAGGTAGTGAGTTCCAGGCATCAACTACTCAGTTGCTGAAGTCGTATTTTCTACAGTAGAGTTTGGAGTGGTTTACTTTGAGTTTGTATCTGTTGTGTGCTCAGGTATTGTGGTTGAAGCTGAAGTAGGAAATACGGTGTATTTTATGAGCTATGCTTAGGTCGTGTTTAAGGCGACGTAGTTCTAAGCTTTCCAAACCTAGGATTGTGAGTCTAGTTGTGTAGGGGATTCTGTTGCGAGTGGAGGAATGGAGGGCTCTCATAAATTATCTCTGCACGTTGGTTTCTCTAAAATACTTTATTAATTTTCCATAAAAAAACATACAGACTCACAAACATTTAAACACATAGTGGGGGTTACAATTACCCCTCTCTTCTTGAAGTCAATTTTTAATACAGAAAAAAGAATAAATTCTTAAGTCATTAAGTCGACGTAGTATTCGAGATGAAAAGAAGAATTTTGTTTACACATTCTAATAAACATAAGATTAAGTTAATAAAAAAACCAACAAAAAATTCTAATATCATTTTAATATATTCATACATTTCTCATAGCCTTAATTTTTATTTTTGCCTATCCACGTATAAACTTTATTCCAAATAATATAAAATTTGGATTCTTCTTGGTCATTCAGCCTTCTTGTCATCATATCCATCTCAGCACAGTCCACATTTTTTTAAACTACATCTTCTTGTTTGGGAACACATTCCCCTTTCCAATTTTGTGCATAAACTATCCTGGCCGCTGTTAAAATATGTACAACCAAATAAAAAAATATCTTTTTTATATTTCTGCTTAGCTATACCTAAAAGATAACGTTTGGACGTTTTCTAGGGTGTTTGTGTCTGAAATGTGGTGTGGGTTCCGGACAAATGAGCTGTATTCAAGGATTGGTCTGGTGAATGTTTTGTATGCTCTGGTTAATAGTGTGAGATTACCGGAGGAGAAGCTACATAGGATTAAGTTGACAACTCCTGAAAAAACTTTCAAGAAAGGTTCCTCACGAGGAAGACCTGTTCAATGGTGGTGGGTTATTGATTTACTTATATATTTATTAATCCAATTTATATGCTGTCCAACTACCAAAGGACTCTGGAAGCAGAGGATGGAGGGTCATTCTAAGGGACGTCATCGTGGGAAATTCCTACACCAAGCAGGAAGGTGGATTAGATGTTTTTCCAAAAGGAATAAGGGGCGGGTAACCATATCAAACTGTCTTATAGACCAGTGTTTCCCAACCTTGGCAACTTGAAGATATTTGGACTTCAACTCCCAGAATTCCCCAGCCAGCGAATGCTGGCTGGGGACTTCTGGGAGTTGAAGTCCAAATATCTTTAAGTTGCCAAGGTTGGGAAACACTGTTATAGACACAACATCTTCTAACTCTTCTAGCGTGTTGGAGTGATCCATTCTGGAGTTCAGTTCTGGAAACCTCACCTACAAAAAGATACTGATCAAATTAAATGGGTCCAAAGACGGGTTACAAAAATGATGGAGCATAAAACTTACCAGGAAAGTCTTCATGAACTCCATCTGTAGAGTCTGGAGGACAGAAGGGAAAGGGGGGACACGATCGAAACATTTAAATAGGATTAAATAAGGTTCAGGAGGGAAGTGTTTTTAATAGGAAAGTGAACACAAGAACAAGGGGGCACAATCAGGTTAATTGGAAAGATCGGAAGCCACGTGATAAAATATTATTTGACTGAAAGAGTAGTAGATGCTTGGAACAAACTTCCAGCAGACGTGGTTGGTCAATCCACAGGGACTGAATTGAAACATGCCTGGTGTAAACATCGATCCATCCTAAGATAAAATACAGGGAATAGTAGAAGGGCAGACTAGATGGACCAGGAGGTCTTTTTTCTGCCGTCAATCTTCTATGTTTCTGTGATCCAGGGGGGTCACCAAACGTGGCCACGTTAAGGCTTGTGGACTTTGTGACCACGTTTGGAGACTTTCCTGCAATGACCCACGAGACTCTGGAGCTCAAAGCTAAAAAATTCTTCGCTGGCTCTTTCTGCTGTTCCCTTTTACGGCGATGAGTCGAAGGACAACAGATGTTTCCAAACAGATGCTGCCCCCGTCACATCAAACATTTAAAGCCAGGTTAGCCATCTGGGGACCCGGTTGTTGTGTTCCAGGACATGTTCTGTTCAAGCCTGAAGACGTTTTCATGAATCAGCTTCTGGTCATCTTCCTTGGAGGGCGGACGGACGGATTTGGAGGGGGCGAAACATCAACTCCCCTCACCTTCCCTAGGACCCGGCCTTGGTACATACTTCTTGGCCACTAAATGAGCACAAAAGAGCATAGAGCCTTACGCCTAGAAGGGACCTTGGAGGTCTTCTAGTCCATCCCCATGCGTAAGCAGGAGACCCTAGAGGAGTCCTTCAAACTCTCCCCCACCCCACCCCGAGGCCAGGGCAAGGAGGCAACACTTGAGAGTCCAAAGTCATTGGGGTGCAATTCATTGCGGGGTGCCATGTTGCAGGTTGCCTTTGACTTATGACCACAATTGAGCCCCAACATTGTGAGTTTGGTCCCAGTTTATGGGCTTTCTGGCCACATTTGTTAGGCGAATCATTGCAGTTAAGTTAGTAACCGTCCCTCCCTCCTTTTTCCTTCTTTCTTTCCTTCCTTTCTATTTTCCTTCTTTCCTCCCTCTTTCCCTCGTTTAATGTCATTTTTCGTCCCTCCTCTCTTCTTCCTTCCTTCCCGTTCCTCCCTCTTTTTTTCTTTCTTCTTTCCTTCCTTCCTTCCTTCTTTCCTTCCTTCCTTCTTTCCTTTCTCTTTCTTTCTTCCCCCTCTTTCTCTCTTTTAATGTCATTCTACCCCTCCCTTTCTCTCTCTCTCCTTCCTTCCTCCTTCCTTCCCTCCCTTCTTTCTTTTCTTTCTTTCTTTCTTTCCTTTCTTTCTTCTTTCCTTCTTCCCTCCCTCTTTCCCTCCTTTAATGTCATTTTCCTCCGTCCCCCATTTCTACTTCCTTCCTCCCTCCCTCCCTCCCTCCCATTTCCTCCCATTTCCTCCCTTTTTTCTTTCCTTCTTTCCTTCATTGCTTTCTTTCTCTCCTCCCTCTTGCCCTCCTTTAATGTCAGTCTGCCTCTCCTTTTCTTGCTCTCTGTCATTCTCTCTCCTTCCTTCCTTCCCTCCCTCCGCATCAGAAGACCACCCAAATGCTTCTCAGTGGAGGAAATGAGAGGTCAGAGCAGGAGGAGGACAGGAGGATACACATTCCCAGGGTCCTTGGAGGAAATCACTCACGCCTGCTGAAACGGCTCTTTCCCCACCTGGAAATCAGAGCCGAAGATTTTGCGTGGACGGAGCCCTCTCGGAGCCCCAGATGGCTGCAATTGGCCATGCGAGCACGGCAGC